>NC_039274.1:23990158-24148532 GCF_003368295.1 Carassius auratus
TAGAATTTAAAATTTAGACAATGCTTACACATTCTGAAAATTCTAATAATTGTATGTTTATTTAAACATACATTTTATTTAAATATAATCATACGTTTACATTTTTATATAAAATTTTTATGTTTACATAATGTTTGCCATTTATAAATTTGTCATTAAACGGGCTAAGTATATAAAATAAACGTAACACAATTTTGGTTAGACTTTAAACAAAACGTAAGTAATATATGGTAATTACATAGTAATTACATAGGTTAGGTTTAGGGTTAGTAACTAGTTAATAACCAGATATTGTAATTAGGATATGCGGAACAGGACTGTAAAGATCAATCAATAAATTAATAAATAAATAGCTACCCTATTTTGCAGTGTTCACTACTATAGCAATTTGCAAAATTAACTGTTGTTTTTTTATTATTACACACGTTTAACCCTAAACAGACTAAACTAACTCCATAGTAAGAACATGTTAATATAATAAAACTTGGTATTTAATTATAATTATAATTTTTATAAATAAAACTCTTTATTTATTTGAGTATCAAAATTAGTGTTAAAACTCACAGTAAATAAGACACCTTAACACAAAGTTTAACTTTATTTTATGTTGAATGGAAACTAAGAATGCTCTTATTCAACCAATTCCAGCACTTCATTCTGTGTCAGTAATCTTACTTACTGTTGTTTTTATTTTACTTTCACAAAAAAATGCTGTAAGTAAAAAATAAATATCACAGATGACTTACGTGCACAAAATGCTAGTGCTGCTTTAATAATGTTGACAGATGCGTGACTCATCTTTCTATCACTTATATCAGTAAGTAAATTATATTTGTTGTTGATGATTCGGATCCCCCGAGACAACAGTAACTGAATGCTATGAAAAACCTCAGACTGACATAATAATGAGAGACTTTATCATAAACAAGATTCAAAAGTGCCGGGAGCGAATGCACTATAAAACACGCGCCTGTCCATGTTTGTTTGTCTGGCACGTGACAGCGAGAACGTTCTGCAAATGATCCATATATAAGAACCACATCTACATGTAAGAATGACACTTTTAGCCCGAGCCTGGCTGCTCGAGGCAGTCTAGATATGAAGAGAAGGCTGAATATGGATCGGCCTCCCAGAGGGTAAGTAGGATAGCATGTTTAATATCCCCCAATTAGAGTACAATTTGAGAGATCAGCCGCTGACTAGCCAATGCCGTCCTCACCTCTACAGAGGGATGTCACCTTCTGTCTAATACAGATACTGCAAATGTATGCGCTCAATTACGGAGCACGGGCAGCCAGCAACGGGGCCGGGCTAAATATAAAACGCCAGCTCTGCAGCCCCCCGGAAAAGGGTGGAGGTGGGAAACAGCACACGAGTGTATGGTAATACCTAGAGTAGTGCCTCAGAGGGGAGCGTGTGATGTCTGCCTTTAGATTTATATAAGGTTTACAAGACTTAAATAAAGAGTTCTCCCCAGGGGGAACAGTGAAGATGTGAGTCTGGGTTGCTCTCCTCGTCCTCTCTCCTGTGGAACGTGTGGTGATAGGGCCCCGCTGTGTCCTGGAGTGGTGTAACGACGTGGTGGCTTCCCTGCATTAGTGATTACAGGGGGGTCTGGTGTCTGCCTTCACAGCTCAGCCAAAGGCAAGCAGGTCTAATTGCTCTCAGAGGGGGCGAGGGTGAGAAAGAGTCTGCAGAAGCAAGCTCTCCATACGCTAGCAAAATCCAAACTCGAGCAGGAAGAGAGGAAAGGAGAACAACACAAACCTCTTTTCTTCCATCCTCTGAGACAGGCTGAAGGAAAGAGAAGGCAGAATGAGATGGAAGGAGAGGGAAAGAGATAGATTGTGAGAAAGGGCTCCTTTATTAAAGTGAGTGCTAATTGAGATAGGAGCCAAATAATGGAGGCTGACACTTTAATGAAGACATGCTATGTGCCGCTACTTCCTCTCATTCTCGCTTCCTTCCAAAGAAGAAAAGAAGGAAAAGAGTGGGAGAGGAAACAAGGGTGCTGGTATATTTCTGCTGGCATATTACAAGAAAGAAAGACATAATGTGGAGGTATCCTCGCTGAGCAGTAATGCGTTTTTGGAGCCATGTCAAAAACACTGAGGGTAGATGTTATTGTTCCCCTGTGTTAAAACCCAATTACGCAAACCAGAGTGTGATTGCATTCACCAGCACCGCATCTACTTACAGCTCCACTCGATGGAAAAAATGAGATGTGTTCACACACACACACACACACACACACACACAAAAGGCAACTTTTTGCATTTTTCTTTATCAATCAACAGTTTTGAATTAGTATGTTTAAGAATGAATGTACAAAGTTATAGAATTAAATTAAGTTCACTTTTAAAGGGGGGGGGGGGGGGGGGTGAAATGTTCATTTTCACTCAATCTCCTGTTAATCTTGAGTACCTATAGAGTAGTACAGCATCCTTCATATCTCCAAAAAGTCTTTAGTTTTATTATATTCATAAGAGAAAGATAGTCTGTACCGATTTTTCCTGGAAAAACACGAGCCGCTGGAGGCGTGACGTGTGGGCGGAGCTAAAGAATCACGAGCGCGAGTAGGCTTTTGCGTTGAGAGCGTTTGGAAGTTGTGACATTACCGTGAGGAGAAAAAAAAAATCATCCAAAGCAAACCATGGCAAACAGTCAGATTCAGCGTATATTTATGATCCTGAATCAGATCCTGAGGCTGAAACTGAACGAGAGCAGCAGCAGCAACAACTACAACAGGATGTCTCTATGTGGTATGTATTGTAACATTATATATTTGTAACCCCTCTCTCCCGGGTCCTTTCTGACGCTCCTCGCACTCGCTCCGAGCGGGGCTCGAACCCAGGTCTCCGGCATGGGAGGCGGACTAGACGCACTAACAAGGAGGATAAATGGCTACAGCCACTAGCGTCTGTTGCTAGTGCGTCTCTTGAGATCGGAGAGTGAGGTTTACCTGCACAGCACTCCGTTACACTAAGCGGTTTTGGAAAATGACTAAGTTCCACTTTATGTCGTCTTTTTTTTTTTTCTTTAAAGGTGTACAAGGTTTACTTGATGTGCTTACACGCCAATAGCTAAGTTAACAACACAGAGATATTTGAAGCAGTTTTACTCACCGCCTGCGGTTCCAGCGGTGTTGGGACTGCATTATCCTTAAGAAATAAACGATACGCAAATATGGCGTAAAACTTCCGGGAGAAGTGCCCATAGGACCCATATAAGGAAATTCCGCTCCATCTAACGTCACACAGACCCATACTCGAAAAAAAACTTTCAGAAACTTGTGACAAACCGGAAGGAGTTTTTTTGGAACAGAAATACTCCTTTAAACGTACAACTTAATTTGTGAAACTTTGTCCATGTTTAGCATGGGAATCCAACTCTTTAACAGTGTAAAAAACTCAGTATGCATGAAATAGCATTTCACCCCCCTTTAAGTTATTTAATATTATGCACTTTTAAGATCTCTCTTTAAAACTTTAAATAGAGACCAAAGTGCTTATTGTAAAAAATAATGAAACATAAAAACACATCTCATTATCTGGTAAATGAAACATACATTTACATATACATATATATATATATATATATATATATATATATATATATATATATATATATATATATATATATATATATATATATATATATATATATATATATAACACAGATCACTTGCTTGAAAATATCTGTGAACCTTTGTTCTAGAAAATCAATGCTGTTATGAAATTATGAATGTTTATTTTAAATAATAATAATAATAATAAAAACAGTACAATCTATGTTACATGAAATTCTAGTAGGGTATTAAATACATGACATGGACCATTTCGTACAATATTAAGGCTTTAATACAATAATAAGTTCAGTCTCAAATAATAGCAGTCATGCATAATTCATGTATAATACATTTTGGGGAGAGAAAATAAATTTTAGTTAGAGTTTAGTATTTTGTAGAGTTTTTAGAGCGTTATTTTGGGGGGTTTTGTAATTTTATAACTTAAAAACTTAAAAATCACCATTTTGCCCTTCAAGCTTCTAGATATAATTATCTACATGAATTCAAAACACTAATTGGAATTAACAACAAAAGTATGTGACACCGCAAGAGAGCAAACCTACTAATCATAATGATCAGGTTAAAGAAGTGACTTTTTCTTAAAACATTACAAGGAAAAACATTTTTCAAGGAAACTTTTAGGGCCATTTATAAACTAACACATCTTTTGCTCAGTCTGCAAATCAAATCAGGTGAAATACTTAAACTTTTCTCCTGTTCTCAGTTAATGGCATAATGAGATAAATATTTTGTATCTTTATATGAAAATGAAACTAAGCATTATTCCTCTATTATTCTGCTGCATCACATGATAATAAGAGGATTTATTTTCAGCTTAATATTTTGCCGTCCTATACTCAACTTCTCCACTGCTGAGTGCACAGAAGGATTTGAGACTCATGACAAAAGCAATTACTGATCTCACTCAGTCTCTCGCTCACAGAGATGCATGGCCTTTTGCATCTTCTCACACCTACCATCGCGACAACTACGCTTACCAAGCTAAAAACAACCCAACCAGAGTTTATATGTGAAGCCACTTCTAAGGGCTTCTAACAAAGTCATGGATACTGCATCAGAGAGCACTCCAAGCTGTATAATGAGCTTTTCAAACACACTCCATTATATAACATTCAAATGAGTTTGGTCTTTTGACTATAATATAAACGGCACTTTCAATTTGATGGTTGTATTTTTATATATAATTTATTTATTTATTATTTTTTTTAATAAACTCTACAGATAGTTTGCTCTTGCACAGATTTGGTTTATCTTTTTTTTTTTTTTTTTGTTAGTTTAGTTTTTTCTTCTCCAAAACACATGCTAGCTTTGTTAAATGCTAGCAAAAGAGACAGCACTGCTTCGATAAATGTGTAATGAATCTAATCATCTTAGTAATCACTGCTTAATATGAACAATACGTCCTTGTTACAAAGTAACAACGTATTATTAAGCATTACTTCAGCTGTTGTCCTGGATTTGACCTTCGTTGATTCAAATGAGATTGAACACAATCAGGCATACAAGTGTTACAAAAGCACTGCAGTAATTGCCAATTAAGACTTTCTTGAGGAGCAGGTGTGCAGAGCTCAACAGCGAGTAAATCCACCCAGCGTTGTGTATGACGCTGTTGTTAATTCCCCTAGCCGTGCTGCTGGGTGTTTGAAGCGTACGGGGAGGATCTCTGGTCATTATAGGCTGAGGTGTTGTCTTGGCATTTGGGAATTCTGCTGAAGTAGTCGATTAGGCTCAGAGTGACCCCAGAACATCAACCCTCCTCTTTATCTCTCTGTCTCCTGCTTATTTTTCCATTTGTTTACAGGTTTTTTTTTTTTTTTTTTTTTTATTTCTTTACGCTTGTCTTATTTTCATAGCACCCTCTCAAAAGATCATTTTCCTGTTCGGTTGTCAGTCTTGTTAATTGTTCAGTTCAGTTCAGCGCCATCCAGCGGAATATGATCTGGCTGTCTTTTGCCTTCAACTTCTTTCTCTCTCTCCTCACTCTTTCCTCCAAATTTCAGCGTTACAGTGTGTGATAGTAAAAAATGAGCCGTCTTTAACAGGGGGAGCTAAGGATCTTTTGATTGAAGTGAGTGATTTTCACGGGCGCACCTGCGTAAAATTGATGACGATTCTGTTGAAATCATTTATTACAACTTTACTAAGATGAATACGAGCTGTGTTTTCTCATCATGCAAATGCAGGCGGATAATAAGGCCTCTCTTTCTCTGGAGACAGAAAGCGGGGGAACTTTTCCATCTTTCCCTCCATTTTCCCCCCTCATCATAGTTTCTGGTTTTGCTCCAATGAAAAAGATATCATTTCTTTCTCTCCGCAAAGGGTGGCGAGCGCTCTCTGTCATCTCCGACCACTGCATTAGTGATAGGCAGACAAAAGGAGAATGAATTATCGCTGGCGAGGATCAGATTGGGAGCGCCACAGCTGAGGCCGATCAATCATCTGTCATGAGGACTCGTTTCGGATTACACATCGACTGATCCTGATCGTTGCAGGCAAGCTCTTGTGCTGTACTTTGCATGACCCAACCTGTAAACATCATCCAACAAAAACCTCACCTGTCACTTTCTTCAAGCACCGAGGCGCTCGCTGCGGGAAATGTGCACATTCAACAAAAGCGCAACTTGGTATTCAGATCACTTTAGAGTTCATTTTGTTCTGTATTACAGCTCCAGCTCAATGGGTGGTGATTATAGTGTCATTGTCTCTTTGTTTGTTTGTTTGTTTATTCGTTTTCTTTACGAGACCCCCTCATTCCTCAGCTTCGAGTTAATTTAGATGCCCTGCTGAGGTGCTCCTATTCCACTTCCAATATTAAAGACACACCTCATCATGTTGCTTCAAAAAGAGGGAGAAAAACAAATTAAAGAGACAGAGAGAGAACGGATACTCGTCAGCTGAGGTTAGCGTGAGAGCTTTGCCCAGGAAAACAGATGAATTTGATTATAAATGCACTACAGAGAGAAAAAAATATAATAATAATAAAGAAAATCATTAGTCTAGATGGGTGGAACAGCACAGATTTGGAATACAAAAAAGGACATTAAAACGGCCTCAGCAAGACAACCAATCTGAAAACGTAAATGTGTGCAGGAGACAGTTACGGTCTGTAAGTAATTACCTGAGAGAAGAGAAGCAAGCAGAAAGGTTCACATTAATGCACGGAGTAGGTCTTTACAACAGGCGTAGCTTTCAAGTTTTGCACTTGACTCCTTTGATAATAAAAAATATTTTCAGTTATTTTGCTAAATATTCAAATAGGATTTCCATTCATATTACAGTGCATAAACTTGAACGTGTGCCAGTGTTTTAAAATGTATAGGCTATGTTTGATCTACATGAAATATATATATATATATATATATATATATATATATATATATATATATATATATATATATATATATATATATATATATACAGTCAATGTTTAGTAATATATTAAATACAAATAAATACAAAAATCTAATAGATAGATAGAATCAACAGATATAATCCAACATGTCCTCCAACCAAAACTCCCATATAGGGCACCTTTTGAAAACCCTGAAATACGACCAATCAAAGCATATATTACAATTGCATCCCTATCAGTTAGCTCAGTTCGGAAGAGCATCTCAGGATATGACGATATGCAGTCATGTGATCATGTGATCATGCATTTGATCCCAGAAAACGCACATGCTCATAAAATGTATTTGCACAGTAAATCACGATTTTGCATGATTTCTGCGAGGGTAGGTTTAGGGGTGGGGTTAGGTGTGGTCACTCGTACGAATTAGTATAAATTAGCTACCTAGTAATATACGTACGAATTGCCATGAGATTGGGTTGGACCATGTAAAAAGTCCACACATTGCATTTAAAAAAAATATGCATTTTGATTGATAATGACAGTCAAACGTCATTTTATGACGTTAGATGTAACACGACACTGTCATTATTTTTAATACTTAACTTTTTTTCAATCTTAACTTTAAAAAGTAAATACAGATTGTAATTAGGTGCTTGCACAAATGACCTATAGGGTCATTTTTTGTCGGAGGACAGTCTGATAGAATTTATTTTGTTCCTAAGCTGAAGATATACTTTTTTAAATGGGTGCTAGACTGATGAAACATGCAGAGCAGTGGCGCAGTGTTTGACATGGAGCAGTAACTGAGCACTTGTAATCCCTAATATTACCAGGACAAGAGCCTCTTCATCTGTGAGCCAATTACCCTTGTGCTCTGACAGCCTATTGTGCTTTTTCCTCTCTCTGTAAAGAGACACAAAGTTTCAACTCATCTGCCACCCCCAGTATGGGGTTAAGACTAGTCATAGTCTAATGCTTAGTCACAGTCCCATATCCTCCCATGAGCTACAGTATTCAGTACATAACTTAATGAGTACAGAGTGAATGTATGTTTCACTCACACATATTATGTAACACATAATGGCTCAGATTAAAAATTATATATTACAGGGTCGTTTATTTAGGGTTACTGAGAGTTTTCAAATGGTTAGAGAGTGAAAGCCATTTAAGTCACTTTAACCAAGGCCCACTATAATATTGCGACATGTTTACATGAAAAGTTTAGAGTAAGCACAATGTAGTGCTGCACAACTTGCAGACATGAATATTGGGGGAAACAATTCAGCACATTGCTAATTCTGCACTGGTTGGATTAAAACGAAACACAACTAGAGAGAAACACAAACAAAAACAGAATATATATGTGTGTAGTTCATAATATGTTATGTGCATATTTTTTTCCTAATTAATGGAACTTAATTATTAATGTGATGGCAAAGCTGAATTTCCAGCAGCCATTATTCCAGTCTTCATTGTGGCATGATCCTTCAGAAATCATTCTAATATGCTGATTTGATGCTCAAGAATCCCTTATTATTATTATTATTATTATTATTATTATTATTATTATTATTATTATTTATTATCAATATTTTTGGAAACCGTTATTCTTTTTCAGGATTATTTGGTGAATAAAATGAATAGCATTTATTTAAAGCTGCAGTAGGTAACTTTTGTAAAAATAATTTTTTACATATATAAACCTGTCATCATGTTCTGACAGTAGAATATGAGACAGATAATCGGTGAAAAAAATCAAGCTCCTCTGGCTCCTCCCAGTGGTCCTATTGCCATTTGCAGAAAGTCATGCGCTCCCGGTAAAAAACAACCAATCAGAGCTGCGGTCCGTAACTTTGTTTGTGTTCAAAATGTAGAAAAATGTATATAAAGAAAGAGTACACCATGAATCCAATCCGTTTTCCAAACCGTGTTTTTAGTTTGTCCTGGTGCACCTATAATAAGTGTTTATATTTGGACTATTTTAGATTGCTTCGGGGGTACCACGGCGGAGTAACCCAGTACCTTTGTGATTCTTCATAGACATAAACAGAGAGAAGTAGTTCCGGCTACAATGTTCTTCCGCAAGACGCAAGCAGTTCTGTTTATTAACCGCTAGAGCGTCAAAAGTTACCGACTGCAGCTTTAATATATAAATCTTTTGTGACATTATACAGGTCTAGGGATGTAGCGATTAACCGGGTGCCGGAAGCAAATTGATTCAAATGTGTAACAATTCAAATCGGTTAAGATCCAGTTAGGGGTAAGAGTTTCTGAGGAAATCTGAGCAGGTCTAAAAACTGAAACTGTTGATGCTGCACTTAACAATTTGGAAAAGTTATACATATATTTTTAAATATGAGCAGGCCTACAAGCTGTGATTGATAACGCTGCACTGTAATCATCTTTATTCATTTATATTTTTCATTATATTTTATTATATGATTTTGGTTTGAGACTGAGAGTATTTTATTTAGTGGAGAACTTTGCAGCAGTATTTTATTTCTTATTCTTTTTTATTAATATATTTTTTAAAAATTGTAAACATATTGTAAAAAAAAAGTTTATAGTAATAAACAACATGCAGTTTAATGTTTGCATTTCTTTCCCTCAGCTACTGTACCGAAAATGAACCAAACTGTGACTTTAACACCGAGGTACGTACCGAACTGTGATTTTTGCGTACTGTGACACCCCTAATGATTACTGATTATGAGCACCGGCGGCGCCAGGGGGGGTCTTGGGGGGTCTCAAGACCCTGCCAAAAAATGCCTTGACCCCCCATTTGACCCCCCACCCTCTTCCTGATTAAAAAATATATATATTCGGGATAAAGATCAAAAAATGTTTCTCTTCAAACTACGCAGAACAATAATAAATAATTATTATTCCGACATTTATTCGTACACTGAACCGAGAACCGTTTCTGTCAGACGCTTCTGATTCGAGAACCGATGAGCTGATGATACTGCACGTGTGATTCAGCGTGAAGCAGACTGACACAGAGCGCATCTGAACCGAACTGATTCTTTTGGTGATTGATTCTGAACTGATTCTGTGCTAATGTTATAAGCGCGGGTAAACCAAAGGCTTGAATGAAGGGCAATCATCGCCAATGACGCCATTACATCGAGCGCAAAAGAACCGGTGAACCATTTTTTTTTTTTTTTTACTGGTTTATTTGATCAAATTGTCCGAAAGAACCGGTTCACTTGAGCACCTGCTCCTTTGCCCCTTAAGTGCCCTTTTGTCAAAGCAAAATTTCCTCGAATTTTTTTTGTAATAACATAAACTTTTGTGAATGCCTGCCCACGCCAATCATAATATTAGTACAATTTATTAATAATAATTTAGCCGTAAATAAAATGACCAACATGATGACCGTTCACCTGACTACGACCTCATCCAACCGGGAAGATCCCTCATGCTGCACGCGCATTTTTTAATTGCTAGAGGATATTTTCAACATCGTGACAGCTGGTAAGTGGTGTTTCATTCTCAGCGAAGTGATTTTGATGTTTATTTACTTATTATTATTTTACAAGAACGATGTGATGTGAGAACATGCAGATACGTTGTTTATATTGCTGTGTGTAGCCTGTAGTGTAGAAGTAACACTAGCGTGCTGTTTGAGGGAGAAAAGTTTCACAGGCATCGAGGGGTCTGGTCTTTTTTATGTTATTTGACTAAACTTTTATTATATTATAGTACTTATTTATTTTTAACACGTAAAAATAATTATCACAACACTGGTAAGGCTTATTCAGATTTTCTCATTCTCTGAATTATCATTATAAAATTAAAACAATTCAGAAATGAATTAAAATATAATTATATTTTAAATGTCATGCAAACATTTTTTTCTGCAATAGCAACAGTTTACAACAGCAAGACCACTTTAGCCTGTAAACTCAATAATATCTATCTGGAAATAAATGCAAAAATATCAGTGTCAATAAAAATGCATAATATACCTGACATGAAAGTCATAAAATGCATAATATACCGTTCTCCGGTTCTTGCATCTAATTAGCATAATGTCCACGTGATCACATATACTTTATATCAAAATTCTAGAAATCATTTACCCATAAAGTAGGTACCAAAATACATATACTTCCCATAGTTGAGGTGGAAGTAAATGAGGATTTAGCCGTGATAAGTGTTTAACACACAAAATTTACTTGAGTAATATAAAGCATACATAATACAGACAATAAACATATATGTTGAGGCAACTTCTGGTGATTAGTTCCTATAACTGAGGTAGAAAACCCTACAAATAGGTTAAACACACAGAAATAACTCCAAAGGTTAAATACACCTGATACTTAAGATACATGTGAGGTAAATACTGGTAATCAATTCAGCTTATTGGAAGCAATTTTGAGACCGTTGTTTGTATTAAACCACAAGTAGGTTAATATCAGTCTATTGGCTTTGGAGACAAAGTCCCTGGAATGTACAGCTGCAGAAGGGGGGTGACATCTCCTTTAGCCATCTTAGCACCATGACTGTGTTCTATGACACACTAATGGTTCGATGGGGAATCGTTCCGATGTTCTGTAATGAAATGGACTGTTCAAGGATAATCCTACACCACAATGTTCAAATCTTGTAGTGTGTGCATGTTTAATATTTGAGGATAGATAATCTGCAAAGATTCTCCTCATGAAGCATCTTCTCTTAATGAAAGTTTTTGAGCATGTGTGTGTGTCTGTGTGTGTGTGTGTCAATCTAAAATACCTGTTTATCACATCATAGTTCGACAGTTGGATCCATGTGATTAAGGTAGACCTAAAAATGTTCAGTGAGTTTCCATCCCTTCACCCAGATTCCCCTCTTTCACTTTCTCCTCTGAGATATTTAATTTACAAGTGTAAGAAGGGCTCTCTCTTTCTCTGTATATCTCTTTATTCTTAATTTCACCCATTCCCTGCTTTCTCTCTCTCTCTTTCTCTTTCTTTTCGTCTTCTTTGCAGGATAATAAAAGGATTTTAAAACTATCTGTATAGCCTACTCTTTCATATGCTTCTGGTTATTGCATTGCAAATTTAGGGCCCCTCGGGAGTCCAGTAAATCCTTCAACAAATGTCTTCGAAAAAGTGTGTCTGGAGGTGACGAGACACAGGCCTGGGAGGGCTGAGGAGAAAATAGACTGCAGTGCTGGAAAATTACTTTTGCTCTTTTTGCGCTCTGCTTCTTTCTTTTTCTTCTAATCCCCCCCCCCCCTCTCTCTCTCTCTCTCTCTCTCTCTCTCTCTCTCTCACACTCTCTCTAATGGTGCTGTTCCACTGCATGGCACAGCACTGTACATTAAGGTTTGGTTCACTTTGGGGGGGGGGGGGGGGTGGTGTGGTAACAGTACCTGGTACTTTTTTCAGTACCACTTGGGTTGAGGTTCCAACTGAACCAAATGTGACATGTAAACTCTGCTGATCACTGATTGGCCGGAGATAATCTTTACTAACAGCACAATCAACACAGCCAGCGAAGCATAGAACGCAACTGTTTTGAACAAGCACACATTTTTAAAAAGCAGATGACTGTTTCGTGGTCTGTTGAGGAGGTACTGATGTTCCTCTCATTGATAGCAGAAGAGCGGATCTAGCGAGAGCTTGATGGGATGATGCTTTTTTTTTTCACGGCAGTAGAGGTGTTTCAACTATAACGATATGTAATTAATACCACTCACTCTAAAGGGGCAATGGACTGCAATGGAAATGCAAATCGAGCTGAGTTGAGCCGTGCTATGGCGAGCCGCGACATACCACACAGTGGAAAATCGCCATAAGACTCTCTATTTCTCTCTCATTGGCTCTCATAGATCATTAAAAAAATTAGGTTGGAGGAATATGCCAGTTAGCCACAGTTGTTTGTGTTTCTTTTTGTCTTTGTTTTTTCCTTGTACTCTCCTCTCCTCAGCTCTCTTTCCTTCATATATACGCTCCAGGTTCTGCTGTTATTTAAGGGCAGATTGAGAGAGAGGATGTAAATATGTGTGTGTGCGACTCAGGTAAGAGTCTTTGCCACTGTGTGGAGTAAGCGGCCCTCGATATTAAGACAGAGTTGTGATCAAAGACTTCCACCCACGTGCCTTCAGATCTAAAGGAGCCGGTTCTCTCTGTGTGAAGCTGACTGCAGGGGAGTTCCTCACTCCAGGAGTTAAGGGCTAAACGAAAGCTACTGTCAGACAGGCGAAGCCCCACAGGGGGTCTCACCTTAGTCTCTTCCTACTGCGTTGACCTGAGGGTAGGTGAAGACATACCCTTAAAATGCAAATCCAGACCATTCCAACATCTAGCTTACAGGTACGCAAACCTCAAAGAAACATTTACATTGCATAACATTTGCTGCTTTTATAGTCCATATAATATGAAATACATATCTTTTAACTAAGCACACACACACACATCGTCCCCTTGGAATTATAAGGTTCTATCTACATTCCGAGTAGTTTTATATTGAGCTGCAAAGTTTTTTGTGTTCCATACGACTGTGTAAATAGAACTTTATTGTTTTTTTTATGTAAAAATCCCATAATGTACACAAAAAAAAAAAAAAAAAAATCTATCACATAATCTAAATACATTGACACAGAATAAGAATATGTGAATAACTCAATTTTTACAAAAATGTCAGATAGAACCTTATAATTCCAAGAGGATGTTATATTAGGTGGCCTTAACTACTATGTACTTACATTTTAATGAATAATTTAGTACTTAATTGTGTTCATATTGTATTGTAAAACACTTTTGCTGCTATTGAGGTGGGATAGGGGTAAGGTTAGGCAGAGGGTTGGAGGTATGGGTAAGTTTAAGGGTGGGTAAGGTGTAAAGTATGGGTCAACAGTGTAATTATAAATGTAATTACAGAAATTAAATACAGATGTAATTACATGTAGTTTTTAAATATAAGTACAATGTTAAAACATGCATGTACACAATAAGTACAATGTACTAAATTATTCATTAAAATGTAAGTACATAGTAGTTAAGGCCACTTAATATAAAGTGGGTCCATATATATATACATACTATAAATAAGGTAAAAGAATCCACACTGATTGTCCCCTTTTAACATAATTATTACAGTGCAAAATAAACAATGTTGCATAACCAAACATAAAAAGCCATGATTTCTGAGAAAAGTTCTTGAATTTCTCAGAATTTCCAACTTTCAAGAGCTGATTCAAAAACTCTAGCTCACCCTCTGTCTCGTTCTCTGTCTCAGTGTGCCGTGAGCGCCGTCAGACTGCAGGTGCGAATGACAGTGCAGTATGGCAACGTTTGATGGCCTTGACAGCCTGTCAGTGGGAAATCACTGCCACATGGCTCTCTTTCTCTCTTGCTCTTTTTCTCCCTCTATCTCTGACTGGTTGAAGGGTTGACCCTTTCAGTTGGCCCCGCTGGTCACGTCATCACTGTCTCTCTTTTGCTCTCACTCTGACAGAAGACATGAGCCACTGGACACACCAGGGACCGGACAGGTGAGGCCCACTGCACACACACATATATATATATATATATACACACACAAAGATTCAAACAAGCTGCTCATACAGACAGACACACACAAACAGAGCCCTTGGCTTTCAGACTTTTAATCCTCACGTTTTTTAGTTTTTTTCTAAAATTGACTTCTACAGTATGTTTGGAATTAAATCCCAGGTATAATGTTCCTCTGATCAATAAATAAATAAAAACTTTATTAAACTGTATGCTTTCCTATCCTTACACTGATTGTGTTTTGATCCAATATAACCCTTAGTAAAAAAAAAAAAGAAAAAAACAGAAAAGAAATTTGCGTCCTTCATATTTGGACTATTCAAATGTGTTATCAGGTTGAAATTTTGTTTATAACAACTATGAAAGTAACGTAGTATCAACCTAATACTTATATACATGTCTTAAAATAGCCTTGGGGCTAGAATTGAGCATGAGTGTTAAAACACTTTCAAGCACACAGCAACACGTCCCGCCCCCTGTGTCTGTCTGAGCAGCCGGGAGGGATGAGCAGTGAGATGGCAGAGCAGACTGACGTTTGAAGCAGAACATCCTCTGGCTGCAGGAGCTGACAGACAGACAGACAGCTAAAGCACAGATAGAACCTTAGTCTACCGCACTGACAAAGAGAGAAAAAACACGGAGCGTTTTAGGGAGTTACGTTTGGACACATAGCAACAGGAGATGAGATGTGTCTGTCTCTGATACAGATGATGGAATATCCACTTGCTGTGACAAAATGAGGGGATTAATGTCATGTATCGCACGTGTGTTCAACGTTCATGTGTGCATGCTCAGAAACAAGATGTTCCTCAGAGAAATGCCATGAGCCCCCTACTGAGAAAGGAACATCCGCAGTCAAGGTCTTTTTCACCATGGTAAAGCACAAAAAAGGGTGCTTGATACAGCTTTTACACCTCTTTCAAATAAATTACGCAGGCTATGTGCACACTGCAGATAAATATGACTGTCATCCCTCCTCCGAGTACTTGATATTGTTCTGTACATGGTTCAGTTACAGGAAAGACAACTGTGTTTTAAAACTGAATTCACTCCTGAAAAAATGCAGGTAGTCACACTATTTAAATTAAATGTTGTACAGTATGTAAACTTGCAAATGGGCTAAACAGTGAGAAAAAAATATACATTTGTGCAGGGAAAAGTATGGCAAGGCATGGCTGCTTTATTATTGAAAAAAAAAAAAAAAAAAAAAAAATAGAATCCCGAATTCCCCCCTTGTAGTGTGGAATGAAATTATGTTTTTCGGAATAAAGTCAGTCATACAGGTTTGAAATGACAGATAGAGTTCACCTGACTACGACCTCATCCAACCGGGAAGATCCCTCATGCTGCACGCGCATATTTTAATTGCTAGAGGATATTTTCAACATCGTGACAGCTGGTAAGTGGTGTTTAATGACGATTAAAACAGAGTAAATGACGATTTGGCAACCATGTCACAGAAAACAAAATGTTTGCAGGTCATAAACATATATGTGCATGTTGTTCAAATTTAAAATACAATGAAAACGCAGAATCACAGAGCAAGTGACTCTTTTGTCAACTGGTCCAAAACTTTCTCAAACTAGTCCTTATTGACAGTCAAAAATTTGCAGCATTGACAACCACAATCTACAAATATACCAGAAACACCTGACAAAAGTCCAGATCACCACCGGCGGTACACAATCTCTCTCCCTGACAAACACGCTCAACAAACAACACTCTCAATGCACGCAGGGATGAATTACACACCACGTTTATAATCCGGAGGTCACAGCAGCATTGAACTTGATTGAAATGAATGAGAGAATAAGCCTGCAGTCATTGTGTCCCCTGCCTTTCAAGCACCTCAGCTCTGTTGGCAGCTTCACAATCGGAGCTACAGATGTCCGTCTTGTCAAAGTGCCTGGAGCTGCGGCGTACTGGCTGAGGGAGGACAGACAGCAGGTTGGATCTGCGCAATATTTCTGAACAGATGATGAGGTGAATTATTCACATTGTTATGAAGGGCCCCTCTCCTCCTTCATAAATCTTCCTCTCCTGATGGAAACAATTGCAGATCAGGGAGAGGGGGTGTGATACCTGCTTTACTCCCAGTTTAACAAAGACCATCTAGCATCAGAAAATTCAGAAAGCAGAGAGAGTACCAGGATGTTGTATGTGCATTGATAATCCCACAATATTAGACAATGACCCAGTCATTGACTTCTTGAGCTAATTTTAGGAGGGCTCAATTGAGCTTGACTGCAGAGCAAATGGAACGTTTCATTTTTGAAAAACAGGTGAAGCAGCAGAGACGGGGTTAAGTTGCTGCCTCATGTACTCGCGGCCAGAGGCTGTTTGTATCTTTTTAAAATGGGCAACACGCCATATGTGGCGGTCATTAGTCTTGAAAAATAAATAAATACTGTCCTTCACTTATTATAAAGGACAACGTGTCAATGAGGATATTAACTTTTTCCCAGTCACACTTTTTGTGTCCTTGACTTTTTGCTGTTTTGAATAAATAGGACAGCTTTTGTTTGTAATGGGAGAAACATGCTTCCACAACAGCTGGCCACTAGACTAATCACTGAGCACAATATGAATGAATGAATGAATGAATGAATGAATGAATGAATGAATGAATGAATGAATGAATGTACTTGTTATACATGATCAGTGTAACTTTTTAAATCCAATGAAATATCTTTATATTACATAAGATTGTTTTATATTATTGTAGATCAGTGTTTGTCAAGACAAAAAAAAAAAAAAAAAATAGATCTTCATAGAGACAGATTGGCAGATAAACAATCAGAAAAACCGACAGAGTCAACAGAGATGTAGAGAGACAGACAGGCACACAGACAGACTGTAGATAGATAGATAGATAGATAGATAGATAGATAGATAGATAGATAGATAGATAGATAGATAGATAGATAGATAGATAGATAGATAGATAGATAGATAGATAGATCTGTTTTCTCTGTTTTGCTTTCAATCTTTCAGTAAGGATATGACTGCTGACACATCCTCGAAAACAAACCTCCACATTTCCCACACATCTCACAGTCGCCAGTGACTCATCAGAGCATCAAATGTTCCAGAGCTCTCATTTCTCCACTCATTCTTAGCAACAATTACCAGCGGCTGATAGACACAGGCCACCTCCACAGAGCGGCCTTCACTGTAGATTGCCAATTTGGACGTTTGTTTCTCGTCTCCTTTTCTTTTACTCATTGTTCAAGGCCAGGCTTGTGTCAGGGGGCTCACAGGAGGCTGTGGTACCGGGGACCAGGCCCTACAAGAACTAAAGGGTGTCAAAACATATGGACCAGACCATTTATCATGTAATCTGGAGAGAGAATGGATGGGACACTATCAGCAATCTGCTATTGATCTGTTGCAGCCGGGCTGCTATTGTTCATCTGAGGAACAGGACTGGCACACAGCATTAATGAAAGAAACTAAACAATGCATAGCAATCAGAGACAGATTCAAATGCTTGGCAAGAGACGGAGAGAGAAACAGGAAAATAAACCAAGAGGGAAAAGCCACAATTAAACACCATTCTTACATCATATGTTGTCACTGGCACTCTCTGCATTTAAAATCTCTAACATGATTGATTTGTAGGCCAGAAAATCAAAAATATAATAAATAAATAAATAAAATTCAGACCAAAGTTAAAAACCATCTCCACTCTCATGTGTTGGAATTTTATTATTATTTTTAAAGAGAAACAGAAAGTGTATTTATTTTTTTTATATATATATATATTTTTTTTTATCAAAAAACGGTTAAACATTGATATTGTATGAAGTATTCTTACAATTAAAAATATATGTCTTCTATTTTTGTATATTTTGATACATAATTCTTCATTAATTCAGAATATTTAGATTTACTGTTTGAAAACATATTTTTGTGGAGAACCATGATATTTCATGATTCTTTTATTAAGATAGTTCAAAAGAAACACATTAATTCGGGACAGAAATCATTATAGATAGATCTTTAATGTCAACTTTTATCGATTTAATGTATCCTTGCTGAATAGTTTTAAAAGTTTTAAAATTGTACCCCAAACTTTTTTTGACAGTAGTGTATTATTTTTTTTTATTACTTTTAGTTGCAGAATTTGCTTAACAATAGTAATAAAAGCTAAAAAACAAACTACTGCTACTAAAAGTGGCTTAACTGTAGCTTGCCATGATATAAGCTACCCCAACAAGGTACCAAATTATTAGCTTGCTTTATCCACCAGCTCCATGTCTAATAAAGTAAAACTGAGGATTTAGACCTCGTCATACACAGCTCAGAAAACACACTGATCACTTGTATCCATATTCCAACACGACTGAACCTCGCTTCATTTCAGCAGAGAGCAAAGGAGGAGACAGAAGCATTTCTTTTGAATGTTATTCTCTTCTTCGAGTGAACTGTGAAATCTAAAAGTCCTCTTTATCTCAGCATGTTGTCCTGTTGTGTTTTAAGGCTGTGGTTTGTCACAAATATGAAGGCAGATAGACAGATCAGAGAGAGATGCAGTGGAGGCTGAGGTGTCAGACTAACTGTCTATTGATGATCGAGGAGAGGCATTTTCTTTCTCTCTTCCCTCGTAAAGCTGTGCGATTACCCATAGCATCACCATCTGTTGGTGACTGTAGGGTGAAATAGTAAACACTCTGCCTTGTGTGTGTGTGTGTGTTGAGAAGGGAGATAAAAATGGGAACGACACCAAACCTTCTGAAGCAGAAGCTTGCATGTAATGGACTCAGTATTTATCAATTAATCCATCTGCATGTTCAAACAGAGTTCTGTGAGCAATCCAACACAGCCCTGTGCTTTAATAAGACATGTCAAAAATTTTAAACAGCCGCTACTGCAGTTTTTCTCTCTCTCTCTCTCTCTTGCTTTCTGCCACTCATCTGTCCTTCTTTTTCTCTAATCCGCTCCATTTTATTACTGCTATTTGGACAGCACTGGCAGAGTGACATTTGAGTGAGTGTGGCCCATAGGGTGCCTGGAGGTGTTTTTCTATGTGTGTGTAGTAAAGAAGCAGGAGCCAGTAGATAAAGCCCTCGTGTAGCTAACGTGTCATGTAATTCCTCTTTAATACAGTCGAGGCTGATTCCAGCTAGTCTAGATCCACACAGGTCTCCTGAGACCTGATGTCAGTATCCAGCAAGAGCTCAGTACAGAGACACCGCCACTGAGATACACACCTCTGCAACTCTGTGGGTGTGTGAATGAGACACATAAGCATCCAGCAAAACATATTTCAAATGCATTTATACAATAACTTCAACATTAGAAGCTGAAAATTGTATCAGATAGGCTTAAACCTTAGACAGACTGATACAGTACTGCATGCAGAAAAAAAAGAAAGAAGAAAAAAACACCTGGCAAAATCACAAGTTTCGATCTGATTGGCTGGCTTCACAAAACTTTCAGGAGTCAGGGTGAGCAGGTTTCTAAAAGTCTTCATGATAACGTTTTCATAATTGATTAATTATAAATACATTCAAATAACATACTATTTATACCAAAAATAAACGGTCTAAACAGACCATTACTGTTAGATTGCTTTTTTACTTTTTGGGGCTTTTACCATTACTTTTAGAAAATTTTGTCAAGTAATTTATATTTAATACAAATTGTACATAATATATTAGTTATTTATTTCCAGAAAGTGTAAAATATAAATTAATAAACAAAGGTTATAATGTGAATTGAATTCTGTAAAATATTACAATTTAATTCCCCTAATACATTTTAAAATTTGATTTCTGATGTCAAAGATGATATTTAAGCATATATTACCCCAGTCTTCAGTGTCACATGATCCTTCAGAAATCATTTTAATATGCTGACTTGCTGCTCAAGAAACATTTCTTATTATTTCGTATTATTCTCAATGTCGGAACAACAGTGATGCTTATTTTATTGTAATGTTATTTTAATTGAGATTTATGTTCGTTTTTTTTTTTTTTTGTGGAAATCATATATATATATATATGATTTCCACAAAAAAAAAAAAAAAAAAAAAACGAAATAAATAACTAATATCTTATGTACAATTTGTATTAAATATAAATTACTTGACAAAATTTTCTAATATAGATATATATATATATATATATATATATATATATATATATATATATATATATATATATATATATATATATATATATATATATATATATATAGATTACGATTCTTTGTTGAGATAATATCGAAAGAACAGCATTTATAGAAATCTTGTGTAAAATTATGTAATGTGTTTAGTGTCACTTTTGATAAATATAATGTGAACTTGCTAAAAATTATTAATTTCTTTAAAAAATTAAAAAATCTGGTTTTCATTGGCAGATTAAAGAATGATTTACTTTCTTCTGGAAAGGTCTGAACAAAACATGTAATGGTTATGTTTTTTAAGACATTGACAGAATGTCTTGTGCTTGTTAAGAAAAAACAACTTCCAAACAAACAAGGACAAGAATAACTGTATAACATTGTGTTATGCTATTGGGGTGAACAAAATTATGAATCTGCTAAAAGCACAATGCTATTGCTAAAATGAAACAATAGATACTGCATATCAATTCATGTGGTAACACATCCTCACGCTATGATATTTTGTTTATCATGGACTGGTGTTCAACTGTGAGACAATGGCTGTGTTTATAGCTGTCTTTATTCTGACAAAATAGGGACTGTGTTCCAGGCTTTATGACCACGTCAGCCTGCTCAAGCCCATAAACAACATACGTGTGTGTGTGTGTAGTGCATGAATGTACATGTGTGTTTACGCTCTCTGCTGTTACATGCTCATTACAGTGGTGGGGATATCATACATTAATAATGACTCCTGACAGTCTTCAGACAGTGGGGCAGTCCCATAAGTCCAGAGATATTACATCTGCTGGCCTCATTTATCTTCCTGCAGCCCTTACAGTTCCTCTGTGTCCACTTCAATGTCAGCCCAGCACACGCTTAATTACGAGCACATCATAAACAGCGGTGATGCACCCGGGGGCTTGGAAGGGGTCTGCCCTACCTCCACCCAGGATCTAAACGGCCCCCTGGCTCTCTCACATACTGAGGAGCACAGAGAGACGATCTGAGATCTAAAGGTGGAGATTTAATGTTAAAAGACAATAAGAGCCCTCAGTGCCTTAATGCTAGCCATCCATATTTTGAATGGTTTCTTGGTTTGTGGTCATTTAAATTTTGGTTTGACCTCAAATGATACCTTTGTATTGCTTTAAATAACAGCTTCAAACACTAGGTGTCAAATTGTGTGACAAAATGACACACACCATGAGAAAAAAATTAAGGGACGACTAGCATCTTTTGAGTAATGGGGTTTCTGAATTTTTCCTGTACTCCGTGTAAGAAGGGATAGAAATCGAAGATAGAATTGCATTGCCACCGTGATCATTTTAAAATGAATATTTCAAATCTTTTCAACTATGACTCCAGCAGTAATCACAAACATCCTGCAGATAGTTTTCAGTTTTCTGAAGGGTTTTAACAACATTTTGAACTTACACTACAGTACATCAGGTTTCCCTTGTTTGCCAATGTTGACAGATATAGGCAAATCTAGTCAGTTGGATTCTAATATTACAGTCCATACTTGGAGCCACTGTAAGTTTATATCAATTTGAAATAATCTATGTGACTTAAATTAAACCAATTACACACAGCTTCCTAGTGTGTACACACATAAAAGACAAACACAGTCAACCCATGCTCACTGGAATTATTTTTTATTTATTTATTTATTTATTTATTTATTTTTTGCTGAACACATATACAAGTCACCACAGTCTCCACATGAAATGAACTCTAGTGGCAGTAAAACATCACCAAATGTATAATATATTCCTTTTCACACAAATTATTACGGTGCAGATTAATACGGATGGTTAATAAAGACTTAATTTATGTTATGACCTCAAAACACAATTGAAAACCAATACATTTTTATCTTTGTTTCACAATCATCTGTGTATGCTTAAAATCACTGTTTGGTGCTTGTACATCAGTGTCATTAATCTATCATTTCTTCTGATTTTAGGGATTACTCATGGTTAAGGTTAGGTTTAGGTGTAGGGATATGTTCAATAATAAATTTTTGGAGTAAAATGTTGTTCCAGGGTCAACAAAATATGTTGACCCTGGAAAACATCTAACTCATCAATATCAGGATGTGCTACCAGTATCGGTTAGGTTTACTGTAGGGTTTAGTAATGTGAGGCAGCTTTACATTACAATACCTTGTATTTCTAAACGGCCGCTATATGTACAATAACTTCACCTCCATCGCTAGACACACACAAACAGATGGACACATATACACATGAAAATACCACTGTACCACCTGCCTTTTCCGACCTTCAAAACTTCATTGCATTTCACTCAAAGTTTCACCAAGGTGAACTGGAATTACCCAGAACACCTTGGCCGAAACCTTGGACTGACACAGATAACCTCTGTTGCCTCCATAAGCGCGGCCGTATATGTAGCTGTCCTTTAAATGTAATAGCATACTGGTAAAAATCTGCTATACAAAGCACATTCTAAAACTATGGCTTGTCCATTAAGTATAGACTCAGCCATGCAGTTCTGCATTTATTCCTTAGTGCTGGTGAAAACCTGAGAAGGGGGAGCGAAGTCAACCAGAGCATTATGAGTATTTGAAACTGACACAGGTGACACTGGGGGTAAGATGAATAAGTGTAGTAAGAATTAAAGGCAAAATAAGAATCAGCTGTTATTTGACTTTCTTTAATCCATTGTGTGTACAAAAAGAACCAGAATTGTGGTACATTAAAACAGGTAAATTGTATTTTTAACACAGTTTCTTTTTCTTATTGACACATCAGCTGCGGGTACAAATGGCAGTCGTCGTTATCTCATCCAAGCATGCCCCATCTCAAAAGACTTTCGCTCTCTTTGTTATACGCACTTCTGAGAGAAAAGAAAAAATGAAACTTGACTTATTCTCTCACTCTCTCTCTCTTTCTCTCTCTCATTCCTTCTCTCCCTTTTGGTTGTGCAATGCGCAGAAGACCTAAGCAATCTTTGTTATGTCTTCCCCCTCCCTTTTCATTGTCAAAAACTTTGCTGTTTGTGTTTTGATGTTGCCTCGTCTCTTTTCATCTTCTAAAATCATGCATCAGGTAACAAAGAGGAATTATCAAAGACAAGGAGGCGTGTACAGATGTTCGGGGAGTTGTTTGCATGATGCGTCTGAAAGTCATCGGCACTACGGCTCCATTTTTTCAGTGAGGAGAACCCAAAATGGTCTCTTGCTTATAATTTTAGAACCCTCATAATAGATTCAAGAACAGCTATTCTTTTTTTTCTTTTTTTTTTTTACATAAACCATCATCAAAATATTCTATATAATTGAAATTCGATTGTAAACAATAACAATAAAGTACCATAAGGCATCAAGAAGGGATGTTTGGAAGTGCCTTGGTGTAACGTGTAAATATCATGGTACATGAATTTATGAATCATTCAGCACAATAGTATAGTAGCAGTAATCGCCAGTTTGGACTGCACAGATATTTGGCAGATTTTTAAATATTGTGTTTTAGCATTTCAGACCCAAACCACACATATTAAAGATTCGATCGGGAGCATGGTTGAAACATGAGGAGCCAAATTCCACAGGAAAGAAACAGGATGTTTCTTTCCTGTAGAAATGGTAAATCAACGAGCTAACCAACCAACTCTTTCACAGAACAGCTTTCAACATTAACACCATTAGAACAATTACTGATAATTTCAATTCGGAAAAGAGCATGTCAAATTTAGGGCAAGTAATCCAGATTGATGGTCAAAGAGATGCACAGCGTGATCATCACATGTAAACCCATGATAGTAATCATGATCACAAGATCGTTGGATTGGGGTTTCATATTTTCATTCTCTCAAACTCATTATTTCCTAATGTTCTATCTTCCTGCAACTTGTATGAATGTCTGAGTGCATGTGCTTATGTGTTAGATAAGTTTATATGTCTTAGATTTATCTAATAAAGCCTTATTCGCATTGAAAAGAGAAGTATCTTGTGTTTTGTGCTTACAAGTTAATGTCTTAAACCGCCGATCTTGTTACTATGCAAATTAATAGTGCTTTCACTATACTTTGGATATTAATATAATTTGCAGAGTTGATTTTATACGGCTCATTCAATGAATCGCTAGCCGTCAGCCCTTGAACAGTGATTCGGTTTAAATTCCCTTTAAAATCTTAAATGATTCCCTTTTAGCTAAATTGATTGTTTCCCTTATAATGTCTTGAAAATTAAAAATAAAGTCAGTCATTTTAAATGCCAAATGTGAATTTATGCATTGACAAAAATTGTCATTTACTAAATATTACACTTAACATTGTTGTTAACTTATTAGAGGTATTCCAAATTAAGTTTGGTAACCGATAACCTTTTGAGCAGCACTCCGACAAATAATGCTGTTGCATTTCGGGTGACTAAAGTTCAAATGCCGGCTGGTGGTCCTTTCCAATCCCATCTTCCTTCTCTCTCACTTTGTTTTCTAACCACTCTATAATGCACTTCGCAAATAAAGGTTATTAAAGCAAATAAATAATTAAATAATAATAAAGATGTTTTCTTATCCAGCAATTTCATCTAAATGTGCATCTTAATTTATATTTATTATTATTATTATTATTTATCTATTCAACATCAGAGTCACACTTAGGATACAGTGACCTTCTAAATGCAGGAATAGCATATTTCAGCCTTTGTTTCCCCTGAAGACCAGGGACAGCAAAGACAAAGCATACAATAATTAAAGGGCCAAGCACAAAGCGTGGGATGCAGGCGCAGGGGAAAGACGATGAGCAACTCCGCATCACATTGGCTGATAAATTCCATGAACAATTATTCATCCACAGCCCATGACATGTAGATTAATGAGTCTGATAACCTAGGGCATTCCAGAGAAGTATACTCAATGCTGTTGTGTCTCGGTCTCTTCCGATGCCCTCTCCTATATCCCTTTATGACTTACAAATCCCATGCTTTGGTACAGGTACGCCAGGAAAACAGGCTGAATCGATCGGGTTTTTGCTAACGTCTGAGTCTACAATAGTGTCAGGGTCATTCCATCTCTCTGAGATGCCAGCATCTGGTAGGTGAAGACATATGAGAGCTCTGTAAAGAAAGAGACTTGGACCTTCAATATGTTGTGTCCCATGATCCCATTCCAACAAGGGTGAGAGGAAACAAAACAAGGAGAAGCATCTAAAAAAAAAAAAACAAGCCTCCCAGGACAGTTGTAATGAATGGAGGGAGATGCTTCACAGATGGTCTTCAGAGGAGAGGATGACCTGCAGAGAAGGCTGCAAGACCGCCACAGGGGAGAGGCTGGGTCAGGGGTGGTCAAAGCGCTTCTGTCACAGAGGTGGTCTTCCTTTAAAAATACAGTTATTTAAGCATTAGTCATTTGTTGTGTTCCTTTCATGTCAGTTCAAAGGTAAAAGCTTAGAAAGAGTTGCTTCAAGTGATACATTTTTTCAGGACAAGAGTGGGTCCATTACTGTTTTAATGGCTTTTGAAACTCCCAAGTCAAAGTCAGCTTCTTACTGTAGTTTGGTAATGATTTCAGTGTCCTATATACTTGGGATTAGAGATTTACTACACGATTATATCCACTTTGATGTCACTCACGTCGTGCCAGATTGAAACCAAATTAAAGGTTTGAAGTCAAGTCAACATTTCACTGCTGATGAGGTCCGGACCATAAGAGTTTAGGTCTACAATCTAAAATGACAGATTTTGTCCTACGACTGAAGATCTTTTATGATCCCCAACATTTGTTTAGACTACCAAATCACGGGCAATCACACAACATAGCTTTACTTACAGGAGACTCTGCGTGTTAAACTGTGATAAAAGAAAGTATTCCCAAACCAGTTAAGCGTAAAACCCTGTCTCACAGCTAAATAAGATCTTATTTCTCATCTCAATCACAGTGATGATTGCTTATAACCTTTCTGAAACAAATACTACCCGATCTTAGTGGCCTTTTACATGAAGTCAATTAATCAAACTCTGGTTTTATCAACTCTAAATTTACTCTTAAGTTTGGTATGATTAATACGAACTTGGTGTGATTGCTCTGTTAGTGCGGTTCGTTTGAGTAAGTGTGAAAAAAACAGGAAGCAATGACAAGATGTAATGCTATGCGACATGATTTGATGACGAGGAATGGAGCGATGGAGGATTTCAACGTGGAGCAATGAGGAGGTAAATTGCCTTTTATGAGCTCTTCATGAGTTTGCAGGTGTTGAAAATAAAATCGTAAGTACACACAGCAATTAGTGCATAGTCCACCAAACTGTATTAGGTGTATTTGACTTAAAGCAGCACTGAACACACCTTTTAGTGAATGGGTGAATTTTGTTGTCATACTCTACACCGATTGGTCTGCGTATCGCTGCTTTAATTCAAACACAGATTTTGTTTGGGGTGTTCGATGAGTTCCATTGCGAAATATATTATGTGTCCCAAGGAATCAGGTTGTGTACGTATCACTATGCATTTAGGTTCGATATCTTTAGGTTCGCTGTCAAAAATGCCAGTGTGAACACAAAGTGGATCAGGAACAAATTTATTGCTTTCTTTTTTGGTTCGGACAAAACAAACTAAAGTCCTTTTCACACTGCGATTTTGGAAAGTACACGGGTAATGTGTCACGGCAATTGTTCCCAGGCCATTGGATTTTGCACCTTTCACACTGCCAGTAATTACCCGGAATATGTGCGTGCATTCACACACAACCCATAAAGGTCCCATAAAGACACGTGATATCAGGATGTGACATGTAATGTACGAGTCGAAAAACGCTAGGCACGTTAGATTTCACTTAAGCTTGCGAATGATCTCAGTGTGGAAAACGAGTAACTAAAACTGATCTCTGCTTCGTTACATTTTGCACATATTTTTTTAGTCGTGAATGTTGATCTTCCTTCAAAACACCTGGTAAAAGAGTCGTGCAATAACGTGCATCATCACTACGACACAGCCTTTATGGCATTAGTTCTGGCTTTTGTTCACACAGTGCTCGTTCCAGGACTGAACCTGACAATGTTACTCAGTCCCCGACCCGGAATCAATCCCGAGACTTGTTTGCGTTCACACAGAAAGCGACCCGGCAATGTACCCGGTTCGACGTGCAGTGTGAAAGGGGCTCAAGAGAATCGAACTACAAGTATGAACGCACCCTTAAACTCAAACAAACCCAATCCAGTTTAGATCAGATTCAGCATACACAACACTATATTCGCTATAAACATTCTCTCTCAGCTCAGGGTTTGATCCAGAGTTCATAATTAACTTTGAAGTGCATGTACCTGAAAGCCAGACATCTGCAGCTTACAGCAATCACACAAAACATGGTCACTTCTCACAAGAGAGTGGACACAGTTCACTTCTCTACAAACAGTTTTTTTTTTTTTTTTTTACCTTTTGAACGGTACGGTCCCACATATGGGATTCTTATTTCAGTGCTCCTGGGAGTATGGTCCCACATATGTTATTTAGAACGTTCGTTGATGTCACATAACTGCCAAATTCAAATTGCATTTTCTTGCATTGGCTGGCGTTGAGCCAGAGACAGACATGCACTGCTCTTGTCATATTATCACAACTATGCAGTGTTATTAACCACATAATGCATATTTTAGGTTTCAGACATTTAAATACACATTAATACTAGTAAAACAATACATTTAGAGTTTGAAAAATGCATGCATATGTCTATGGAAGCAACCATAACAATCCATTCGAATTTAATTTGCTAATGTTTTTTAATGTTTTTTATTCATATCAGATACACATTGTGTAAGTAACTATACAGTTCACCCTCCACATATTACCTGTATTTTGGGAGAGACTGATGAATTAATGTGCTGTAAATCCGAATGATAGGACTCTCTGCACTAAAGCACCCATCTCACATTACAGATCATGATCAAGAACATTTAGAAAAGGTTTTTAAACGACAAAACACACTCATTTACACATATTTATAAATCGAAATATCAGATTGTTCATGACATGGTATGCAAGTTTGGGAATGTTTTAAATCAAAAAAAGGAAAAACGAAATAAAAGTGATCCATCTGTCATTCAGTGTTATTGTAGAAGGGGTGTCTCACTCTGGGGGGACCGCTAAAATATTTTAAACTCACTGCTGAAAAGGTTAAATAGGCCACAGTGGAGAGTCAGTCCGACAGAATTTAGCTTCAACTTATCCAACACACTTAAATTCTAGTCATTCTGAAGACCCCAATTATCTTGTTCAGGTGTGTTTAATTAGAATTGCAGTGAATCTCAACTGGACAGTGGCTCTTCGAGAGTAGGACTGGACAACCCTGAACCACCCTAAACTCTATCCTAAGTATAGAATTGGTAGCTCATGCTGATAGATAGCATTATCGTTGGTCAAAATCCGATGATCCATGATTTTTCTGAAGTTTGTATTATTTTCTTGACAGTCGACTGATTGAGTTAACCACTCAAAAAGCAAAATATCACAACAGCAAACTGCAGTGTATCGCAGATTCAGCAGCTGACACATTCATTTAACAGCAGAATGAACAGAACATTCATGAACAGATCCAGAAAAACTTAAATGCCACATTAGATTAGCAGTAGATTGAAAATGTGTCTGTGATTGGAGCCCCCTGGTGGTTGAGCTGTTTGCTGGTTCATGCATTCATTCCTTGTGGTCACACCTGTCTGCTAAAAGCAAATACCATTCTAGGGTGGAGAGTGTAAATAAGCGCTATACCCTCCCTCCACGGGGAAAAAAGTGAGGGGAAAAGAGAGAGAGAGAGAGAGAGAGAGAGAGAGAAAGAGAGGGGGGTCACTTTGACCTTAACAACATATACACAGGAAGAGGTGTTCCTTACAAGGCTTTGACTCTTTGTCTCGTATGAGAGAAGTGAGCTTACAAACGGTGCATAATCTGGTTCATCAAAATACTTTCTCTACTGTCTAAAAAGGTTTAAATATCTTGCTCCAGCTCCTTACAATCATAGTCTGTGTTTGAAAGTTTCAGAAAAAAATAAAATAAACTGTGCAGTGATTACAGCAGGTCAAATTGGATGCTTGATTTATAAAGTCTACAGAAATACCACACAGTGTGTATACCACATCTGCACTGGAGGCACCCCAAACTTTTGAATAGCATTTTCCCAATTTATTTCTCTCTTCCATCTGAAATAAAATAATTTTCTTTATAGAAATCATACATGTTAATTGATTCCTTTGAATTGAATTTGTTATTATTTTGTTAATAATTTTGCTAAATCAAAGTCTGATCGTAATGTTTGTGAAATTTGGTCCACTAAATTTAAATTGAATTTCAAACTTGCAGTTTGTAGCAATACTAAAATTGTTCATGCAAAGTACATATTTAATAATTTTCAACTGCAACCATTCAAAAGTGACCTTCAGACTTGCCTGAGATTAATTATTCTGGATACAAATAAATAAATAAAAAAGCAAATTTCTCTGTTTCACAGCTGTAAGTACAATGGTTACGGAAAGTATTCAGACCCCCTTAAATGTTTCACTCTTTGTTATATTGCAGTCATTTGCTAAAATCATTTAAGTATTTTTTTTCCTCATTAATGTACAAACAGCACCCCATATTGACAGAAAAACACAGATTCATTGTCATTTTTTGCAGATTTATTACAAAAGAAAAACTGAAATATCACATGGTCCTAAGTATTCAGACGCTTTGCTGTGACACTCATATATTTAACTCAGGTGCTGTCCCTTTCTTCTGATCATCCTTGAGATGGTTCTACACCTTCATTTGAGTCCAGCTGTGTTTGATTAGACTTGATTAGGAAAGCACACCTGTCTATATAAGACCGTACAGCTCACAGTGCATGTCATAGCAAATGAGAATCATGAGGTCAAAGGAACTGCCTGAAGAGCTCAGAGACAATTTGTGGCAAGGCACATATCTGGCCAAGGTTACAAAAAAAATTTCTGCTGCACTTAAGGTTCCTAAGAGCACAGTGGCCTCCATAATCCTTAAATGGAAGACGTTTGGGACGACCAGAACCCTTCCTAGAGCTGGCCGTCCAGCCAAACTGAGCTATCGGGGGAGAAGAGCCTTGGTAAAGAGGTAAAGGAGAAGCCAAAGATCTCTGTGGCTGAGCTCCAGAGATGCAGTCGGGAGGTGGGAGAAAGTTGTAGAAAGTCAACCATAACTGCAGCCCTTCACCAGTTGGGGCTTTATGGCAGATTGGCCTGACAGAAGCCTCTCCTCAGTGCAAGACACATGAAAGCCCCCATGGAGTTTGCTAAAAAACACCTGAAGGATTCTCTGGTCTGATGAGACCAAGATAGAACTCTTTGGCCTTAATTCTAAGCGGTATGTGTGGAGAAAACCAGGCACTGCTCATCACCTGTCCAATACAGTCCCAACAGTGAAGCATGGTGGTGGCAGCATCATGCTGTGGGGGTGTTTTTCAGCTGCAGGGACAGGACGACTGGTTGCAATCGAGGGAAAGATGAAAGACAATGACCCTAAGCATACAGCTAAAAAAACGAAGGAGTGGCTTCACAACAACTCCGTGACTGTTCTTGAATGGTCCAGCCAGAGCCCTGACTTAAACCCAATTGAGCATCTCTGGAGAGACCTGAAAATGGCTGTCCACCAACGTTTACCACCCAACCTGACAGAACTGGAGAAAATCTGCAAGGAGGAATGGCAGAGAATCCTCAAATCCAGGTGTGAAAAACTTGTTGAATCTTTCCCAAAAAGACTCATGGCTGTATTCATAAAAGGGTGCTTCTACTAAATACTGAGCAAAGGATCTGAATACTTAGGACCATGTGATATTTCAGGTTTTCTTTTTTATAAATGTGCAAAAAGTGTCATCCATTCAATGTTTTTCTGTCAAGATGGGGTGCTGTTTGTACATTGAGGAAAAAAATGAACTTAAATGATTTTAGCAAATGGCTGCAATATAACAGAGTGAAAGATTTAAGGGGGTCTGAATAGGGGTGTGTGATAAATATCGCCCGATAATTAATGCGCATCTCGTCAGTAAAGCCGGTTATCTAATCAGAGGTAAATTCCATCAGGTGTGTGATTTCAGATAGAGCAGCTGTTACTACACGGAACTGTTGTTAACTGACAAGCTGCGCAAATCCACATTCATTATCAGCGTTGATTTGCGCAGCTTGTCAGTTAACAACGGCTCCGTGTAGTAACAGCTGCTCTATGTGAAATCACACATCTGATAGAATTTACCACTGATTAGATAACCGGCTTTACTGACGAGATGCGCATTAATTATTGGATGATATTTAATCGCGCACCCCTAGGTCAGAATACTTTCCGTACCCACTGTATATGGTGTTCCTTTTCAAATTATTAGTCGTTTCAAATATTGTATCAAATTGTATACCACACATGACGACTTTTTCCACCCACTCCAACCCTGTCGCACAAACACACCCTCACACACAAATACCCTTTTAAACAGTAGATTGTATCCTATCACAAAGAAAGGCCTACATCCTAGATAAAATGGAGTGGCATAAATATTTATGTCCATAAAGAGCCCACATAATCAGACCGAGAGATGTCAGATGGCATTTTTGTGGGATGGAGAGTGTGAGTGATGTGCACTTACGGAGACACACACACACACACACACACACACACACACACACACACACACACACACACACACATACCGCCTTAACCAAGCACCCATCTACTTCCACTCTAGCTCTTCTTTTTCATGGAGACACCTTTGACATTTTTACCTACACACCCTCCCATCTTCCCACGTCCTTTCAGTCACTTTCTCACTGACACTCAGTCAGAAACACGCTGACCCTGAGGGATTGAGCTAGGCTCATGTCCCAGGTTGAGAGCAGCAAATATTGCAATGGAGAGAGCCTGGTGGGAGGCGGTGTGGATAAATAAAGCTCAACAATGTTTCAGAAAGCAAAAATATGATGTTTCAAAGTGTGTCTGTCCATAAAAGAGTGGAATAAGTGGAAAAGGTTATAAGTATCAAGAGGTGCTGTGAAATTCAAGTTATGGATGATTACAGTAGGCTACACATGTGACAAAAATACATAAAAATCTGTAACAAAGTCAACGTTGAACTAATGCAATCATCAGCTCCCCCCATTGTGATGTACAGTATATAGGAGTAAAGCAACTAATAAAAAAAAGGTAGTGTGGTACATGATTTGTGGTGATCTAATGTGATTAACAGTTGGTGGAGGGGAGCAGTTATTGTCCCACCCTTGTGTCAGTGCACACATCATTAAAGAAAATATGTTATTCATTTAAAATAAATCAATCATGTGCACAAGTAAATCGTTAATAATAAACACCACAACAGAGTGCTGCAGGGATGGCAAATTGTTGTGGGTCAAAACTCAGAAACAATTTTGTATTTTAGCAGGTTCTACTGTTCCAAGTGATTTTTCATATTTTATCAATTAGTGTTACGCCCCATGGCTCGAAAAGGACGTAACAAAAACGGGGACACACAAGAAAGTGCGGATAACAAATTAACAAAATAGAACTAAACAAAGAAACCATGTAGCATAAGGCAGTCAGGAATCAGTGGTGTAAAGTTAAGTGAATGCATGTGAGTGTAATGGTCAGCAGTGATGTTGGATGAATGAAGTAAGTCCCCTCAGACAAAATCATAGGAGACAAAGACACATTTGGCCAAACACAATCTCCTGCTAATTTATTTCCTAAAATAAGGTGAACACCCTCAATTGGTAAAACAGGATGCAGTCCTACCACTACCTCGCCAGTTACTAAATCTGATTGAAAATTCACTTTATCTAAACAAACATATAATGTATTCAATCCCATCCCTCAAACTAACATACTCTCCCCAGTTTCAGATTGCAAAGAAAATGGCAAAATGGATTCTAAAATGAATGAATCCACAGCTCCAGTGTCACACAGAATTTTAATGGGAACTTCCACAGTTCCATCCAACAACGACACTCGACCTTCTGTAATAAAAAAGCGACTTACAAACGAGGGCAATAAAAGCAATCAAAACCAAGATAAGAGCAATAATATGCAAGTGCTATATTAGCATATTATTATAATGCTATATTTTAATTTCACAAAGAAATCCACAGCATTTTGTTCATGCAATACCAAAACACATGTAATTAATAATTTGTCTTAAATATAATTTTGTTTAAAAGACATAAATAAAAAATTGTGAATTGAATCAAATCGTGAAATCAAAACCGTGAATCAAATTGTGAGTTGAGTGAACCATTACATCCCTACTCAAGATATTTTCACATTTTATTCTACTACGTAAAATACATCAGTAACACTCCAATGTGATTTTTTTTAAAGCTTGAAAAAGGCAGTTGCTAACAAGTGGCTAAATTAAACTACAAAGGTTGTTAGGACTACAAACGCCTCCCTCATGTACTTGTAGTTCACGAGGTCCGAATGAGTCTATTTAATTATAAACATTGAGTTTTGTTTTAATAAACTGTACTCTATTCAAACGATTTACAAAAAAATGATTAATGGTCATTGTTCAGCATAGTGAAGTCTGAATTGCAATGTTCAATTTACTACTTGCGACTGTAAATGTTACACACCATTTATCCTTTTTTTAAGGGATAAGCAGAACCAGTCTTACAAAACAGTGATATTTTTTTTTTTGCATGAATATAAACTACACAACAAGGGAACAAATCATTATAGTCTATCTACTAAAATGTCTTCATCACCTCATAACAGACTGTTATTAAAAGGTAAACATGCTACACACTCAACTAAAGCACTTATGAACCTTCCTTTAAGTGATTTTGTGAATGGCAACTAAAAGTTTGGCCTAACTGTGGTCTAGTCATTTTAAGACCTGATGTGGATAAGGTAAGCATTATATCTAAACTCTCTTAGTTCCTCTTTCTCTCTCCACTCAGCTCCACTGTACAGATGGAGTAAAAAATACATAATGGAGAGTCTGTGATAGAAAATATGCTTTTAGACAAAGTGTCTCTTCCCGTCAGTTGCTGAGTTAGTAGAGGACAGACAGAAAGCAGGTGCCCTTCAGAACTAATGGCCAGCATAAAAAGCCTCCCGTAAATATTCTATCGCCTGGGCTGTCATTAAAAAAGCAACCGATGATAATGAAGCATGAAGGAAATATAATTCCATATTAATGTGACAACTTTCTCTCCCTTTCATAAGCAAACTGATTTTTTTTTTTTTTTATCTGAGGAAATTTTCAACATCTTCAATTGTTATCTAGAAAAAAGAAAAGAAAAGAAAGAAAGAAACATAAGGGAACAAGAAATGTCTAATATTAGCACGGCTAGGAGATTGAATAGCGGAATGGTAAAATGTGGTTGGTTGGTTTTTATTGCTTGTTATTAAATCTGAACCAAACAATTATTATTTTTCTTTCTCTTTTGTTAGTATGGCTTGAGATGAGAGGAAGAATTAGAAGTGTGCCCCTGGGCTGTAAGCTTGAGCAGTAGTGATTAAAAAAAGGAAACGCTGATACACAAGCTATTAGACAAAGCTATAATCAAATTCATTAATTTTACTCATTCGGAGCCTGACAAGCTTTCTTAAAGTGACATTAGCCTCATTCATGCACAAAAAAACATGAACATGTTACTTCCTTTCCTTCTGAAAAGCTTTTGCTACTCTTTCTGTATGTAATTTATAATACCTGTTTTCATTAAACATTTATGACCGGTCAATTTTTGGCAAAACATTAAGTTATATGTATAATTAGATATCTCAGAGACATTTACAGCTTTAAATGCCATGCATTTCAGCTTACAGCGTTCACGTTATATGCACAAATACATGCCAAAGACCCAATATAGCAACACACACACAAATGTACCTGATTCATGCTATTACATGTGTACAGCACATGCATGAACATTACTCTTAAGAGCCGGGCAGAGGGAGGGGGCTGAATGAAACGGATGACAAATTAGAAACAGCAATGACCACAATCCATTCTCAAACACAGCACAAAATTAATTAGAGTTCTGCATGGGAAGGCCTGGGCTGGCTTCTGGGCCCTCTGTCTCCATTTGTCTCTTTCCGCAGCTCTCTCTACTCTATAGAGCCGGGGAACATGCTGGAACGAGACCTGGTCCTGTCCGGCTTCCCATTGCTCACCCCAACCCCCAACTTAAGACTCTGAGGAAGCACATGATTACCTCCAAATTATTTAAACGATCTGATATGAGCAGGAAATAGTGACTAGGCCAAGAGAGGGAGATGAGGGAGTTTGAATGTGTGTGAAAAGTGTGTTCCACAGGCTGACAACGACCAACATACAGCAACTCAAACAAGCAGCAGCGAGTTATTAATATTCCTTCTATCAGCAGAACAAAAGGGTAGCGGATAAGAGAAAGATGCCTGACACAGAACAACCTGAACCGGCCTCACCGATCCGGTGTGCTCACAAGCTGACTTGGCTTTTCCTCCACACACTTTCGCTTCTGTCACTGGAGATCTGTGCTTCTTTTCATAACGCACAACCTCCGCTCACGAAAACATCTGAAAGCACTGACAAGTCTTCTCATTAGGGCTGGGATAATGGGACAAATGCAATTAAATCAAAGCTGTTTCTCTCTTTGCCGGCCTTGGAAACTTCAATGCGTTGGAACTTTAGGACAAAAGGGATCATCTAGCTTTGGACGGCTCGGTTCAACTCTCGCTGTCAGTAACCAAGGGTTAATGCATCACGATTAGCACTCGTGGGGCTTTATCTGATATATTTTTAATTAATGGTATCCCACTCAAGCTCTTGAAGCCATCCCCCCTTCTGAAAAGAGAGGATGGGGGGAGTTTTGACAGGGCTAATTAATGAGCGTTTGGAAAAACATGGAGGCAAGACGTTAGATTCATTAGACAAGTCTGTCTGCCACATATCAAACAGGCCATAGTGGTCTGTCTGATCCCTCTTTTTATATCCCATCTCAGAGTGGTGGATGCTGGGAAGGGACAGAGGGAGAGGGAATGAGAGTAAAAGAGAGAGACAGAGAGAGGGAGAGGGACAAAGGGTAGTGCTGGCACTTTGCAACAGGAGAGATGAATGACTTTTTACCTCAGAACACCAAGACCTTAATGAAACCTCCAGAGGCTAAACAATGGCATCTCTGAGACTGAGAGATACACAGAGTGCTGCACACATACTCACGTAGATGCATGGGAAAATATATGGACCGTAAAGTCTACCGTGCAATTATCCTGCACCATACAGTATACAAATTATGACCACACAGCGAGTACATGCACACACCACATATTCATCATGAACAGAAACTGGCAGAGATGTACGCCATCTCACTCTTGGCCCGAAATGTTTTTTGTTGTTGTTGCTGTTGTTTTGTGCATACATACGCAGACACAAATGCACACCATAAAGAGAGCAGCAATGATTCTATGAAGAGGCCACCTATGGAAAAACAGGTCACACAAACTTCCCTAATTATTTGGCATCTCAAAATAGCTTGTATGCTCTCTACCACACAAAACCAACTACCAACTACTTTTTTTTTTCACTGCCTCAATATGTCACAGGAATAATGTTAATATACATCCTGCATCTTTCAGAAATTAAATGACTAGTTCACCCAAAATGATGAAATTCTGTCATAACTTACACAACCTGTTCCAAACCTGTTTGATTTCCTTTTTTGGAACACAAAAGTACAAATTCTGATGAATGTACACAATTTTGTGCATAGTATGAAAGTCACTGGGACCCTTTACATATATGCCGGGCGACCATCTTGCTGCCAATATTTCATTTCGTGCCCATTTTCTTCACATTTTTGTCTTTGTTTTTGGTGGAGGCTAAGGGTGGCTGAAAACCCATTGGCTCGGCCTGCTTCAGCCATCTGGGGACATAACTCAAATGGGCCTCCAATATCGGCCGGCCAGACGACTCATAAGGCCGTTATAAAGAAAGAGCTGGGGACACAAACAGAGACATCAATCTTCCATGATCAGCAGAACATAGAGAGAAAGAGAGCCCCCAAAAACGGAGAAGCAAACTGAAAGACAATGTAGAGGGTCTGGATCAAGTGCAGGACAAACCAAAGTCCAGGTTTACCAACCTGAGCTTTGCTGTGCTTTTGTTAAACTGTGTTTTTTGAGTTTGTGAGTGAGAGAATGTGCAACATTTATTCTGGGTTAAAATAATTAACCCTCTGGGATCTGTGATGTTTTTGGGGTCCTAAGCACTATTCGGACGGGACTAGTTTTCTAAACTACGTTTGAGTTTCGATTCTTACCACCTGACGTCTGTGATTTTCATGTACCAATTCGGACGGGACTAACATCTCCGTGTTTATTACAGAGGTGGGAGGGTCTGATTTGTGCATCTGGGCGTCACAGAGATCACGCGCTCTGTATGCATGCATTGCATTCATTCAGAATGATTGCCTTAGTATTATTACACAATACATACTAAATGGCTAGTATAACAAAACCAAGTTAATGTGTGGTTCCTTTAGTTTAACTTGTTTTCCTTTTTTTAAATTAAAAAATGTTTTAAATGTTTTAAATGTAATTAAAACATTATGTAACTGAGTACATAAATGAACGTGAGTAATCTTACCTGATGCTGATATTACAATAGCCGGTATTAACAGTTTACGCGATCTTGCTCTTGATTTTATTGTTTGTATTATTTTTGTATTATTATTTATTTGCCGCTAAGCAAATATATCAAACATCCACGCGGTAAGAGCATCTACGGTAATTCACGTTGGCCAAAACACACAAGGAAACGCGTTGTGAAATAAAATATCACTGGCAATCACAGACATTCGCATTCGGACGGGATTAGTTTTCTCAGAGGATCACTGAGTTTGCTGAAAAATGGTAGGTAATTTGCTCTGGAATTATCACAGAGTTTGTGTGAGAAAAACACAGACGTGGCAGATTCACGGGATTAAAATCACCAAGTACGTCTGTGAAATGCAGATTTCTCTAACGACCCCCTGTAAAAGTAGTCCCGTCCGAATAGGGCTCTAGAGATATTGTGACATGTTTCTTATATACATATTAATGGCTAAAGTCGGATTACACTGTATACACTTGCTATATAACAAGTTGTGAAAAGATAAATATTTATGGAATGTATGTGTGTGTGTAAATTTATGAACATGACATGAAACTAAAAACCACCCTTCTCAATATCAAAAACACCCAAGATAATATGACAAGATGATATCTATTACTGATCACATCACAAAGCCTTAAACTTGAAGTAACTGCCTAAAGCAAAATAATTGCTTGCTTATGTATTTTACCAAAATAATTAGGAAGAGATCTTTGCACCAGCAGCAGAACAGAAGCAATCTAAACAAGGCATTCAATCTAAGTCAACGGCTTAGCGGTATTTCAGCAGAGATGCCACATTCCTGATGCTCCTACCTCTTTGCTGTCCCTTTCTCTAATTATCTCAATGAATGCATGAAGGCAAGTCCAGGTTATCATTCCTTGTCTTTCCCCTTTCATTCATCTCCCCCTTTCTCCATCATTCTCAATTAAAGTGGGGGATGCACTCATCTTATCTGTTCTCTCCTGCATCTGTGAATATGAAAGCCCTATTCCCAGAAACACTTGAGCGAGACATCACACGTACAGTATCAGATTCCCAACATCATCATTATGTTGTTTCAGATGATCGCAGTTTCTCATATATTTAGGTAAACATTTGACCATTAAAGTGTGGGGGGGGGGGGTAGATCTACCCCTTCTAAAATGCTAAATCCCATTCGATCATACATTTTTGACCGCAATCCACCAAGATGTGACTTTTTTTTTGCCCCATGACTTCTTAGATTCAAATTATGTTAACTTTGCATAACTAAAAAGTTTAAAAACACTTAGATTGAGGAAACTGTTTAAAAAAAATAGTCAAAATTATCTAAAAGATTTTAATGGTAAAGGAGGACAAATATAGACTCCTGCTTGTAAGTTTTTCTTTCTTTTTTTTCTTAGAAATAGACCCTTGTAACCTCAGATTAATGTAATCTCTGAAAATGAGACAATGTCTCTTCTAGAGTTTCAAAATTGATCTCAACAATGTCACAAGAAATCTGTATTAATGTCAGGTACTTAACTTTGAAAAACATGTATTCAATTATTTTAAGACCAAATTTTTTTGTCTTATACTACCCATACTCATTTTACTGATCTACATACTCTCAGAAAAGAATGTACAAAAGCTGTCCATGGGGTGATACCTTTTAAAAAGGCACAATTTTGTACTAAAAGTGTCCATATCGGTACCTTAAAGATATATACAAGTGCCTAAAGTGTACATATTAGTACCGAAAAGGTACTGCCCCAGTGACAGCTTTTGTACCTTTTTATTTTCAACCCATTCTCACTCCAAAGGCGTCAAAAACCGAAGCATGGTCAAGTGCCCCTAGCGTCACTTTTATGACGCCAAATGTGCCTCTCGGCGTCGAATATCGAAGCACTACGACCTTCATTGCTTTCAATGGGAAACTTTTGGTGTCAGAATTCGACACGAGGACATGAGATGTTTATCGCTATGAAATCACGTTCAAGAAGTCTCATTCAGCACACATCGCGATACTTGCTATCAGTGACAGTTCCACAGTTTGGGTGAGTAGTCGTATATACGCTCTTTTAATGCCTTTTATAAAATGTATTCTGTCTTATTTATTAATCAAATTAGTGCCATATGTTTAATCGCTGTATTATATCGGTCATCCGCGGCTGTCTTTGAGTTTCATTGCGTTTAAATAAATGAACACAGCTGCTAATTAGTCTGATTAAACTCTATCTGTCACGTGAAGTGCCATAGACCTTCGATCCGTTTTATATTATTATTAATTTCAGGATCAATGATGTAAGTTGTATTTGTAGTAAAATCATGGTAATCACGACACTTACAATAGTAATAAATGAAATGTGAAGTTAAAACACAGTAAACAGGACATTAGTAACTGTAACTGTAGTTTTACTATGGTATATTAATAATCAATACAACAATACAATAATCACCAAACCAGCTATGTTTGTATCACTATAATGTTAGTGTTTTTATGTGCTTTTATACGACAGATATCACAGTAATCATATGTTCTGTACCATGCTTTTAATACCTTTTAATGTAAATCCAAAAAAAAAAAAAAATCCAATTAAAAATAAATAATAAAACATGCATTTTTCCATCTTGCAGTTCTTTCATATCAGTTTATATATATATATATATATATATATATATATATATATAAATATTTTGCTCACAGATCATTATTAACATTCTGTATATAATTAAATTTTATTTACTCTCCCCTTTTTATTATTTTTATTTTTATTTTTAGCTGAAAAGACATAAAGGCAGTCAGCCCAGTGGTGTTTCTGGAGAGGGATTCCTTCAGAAATGGAGAAGACAGAAAGCTGCGGAGGCAGATATTTGCAGCAGTAAGTCTGTGATAGTTTGTCCCTTTTATCAAACATTCCTGCTGTTATAATTTGTACAGCATTTGTTGTTTCTTAAACTGTTGCACTGTCCAAATACCCACTCTTGCCATCTTTGCACTTGACCACTTGATTACTTATTTGAAGTCTTTCCTGTATTTGGCCTAGTGTTCGAGTGAGCATGATAACCACAAGTGTGTGTCGAACTTTTCATGACCTGATGACTGTGTTTCCCAATCCTGATCCTGGAGAACCCCAGCACTGCACGGTTTTGGTGTCTCTCTTATCTGCCTTGGAGTCTTCACTGATGAGCTGATGAGTTGAATCAGGTGTGTTTGATCAGGGAGACATCTCAAATGTGCAGTGTTGGGCTTCTCCAGGACCAGGATTGGGAGCCACTGCCTTATGGGACACTTATGTGTTTACAGAGATTTTTAATAACTAATTATCAATATTTCACATACTGTACATTGGACAGCTTCCCATGACCTCTTGTGAGATCTCGGCAAAAAGTCTGACGATTTATTCCAAAACATGATGCATGATGGGATACACTAAGCTTTGTATAGCGCTCCGGAGCAGTATTGGAGAGGTTTAGTGTGTGTTAAGGACGCTGTGCTTTGGCATTATTAAGACCGGGGACAGTCTCGTTCACACACTGTCACGTACACACACTCTCAAGTTTTTACAGAGGCTGCTTTTATGGTCTAAACAAAACACAGTGTAGTGTATAAGTTGAATGTAATTTAATATTTTCGTTCTTTTCTGTCTTACAGGATTGTTTGAGGATAACGCTGTAGCTCCATCATGCACAAGGACTCACCTCGTTTACTCTTTATCACCCACACACACAGAAATGGTCCCTGGATCAGTGATTAGACTTTGCAGTGGTTTGATTTTTGCAGAAGATGTAACTTTGTTTTAATTATAAGCTCATAATGAATACATTACAGAACCAGTGATGAAAACAATAGTTAAAAAAAGCGCTCCATATTAAAAATATATTGCACACTTGACATGCATGTCTTCATGGTGTTTTTTTGTGAGTTTGAAACATTTACATTGTGTTGTATAACATTTTGGTCACAACACTTTTTCCAGTGTTCTCTGAAAGACATACTGTATTTACTGTTTTGTTTTTTAATAAAAGCATTTTCATTTGCATACTGAAAATAGTTAATGTTTACAACATAACTGCCTTTTTATTCTTTATGGTGGCAAAAACGAGCTTGGTGACAGAGGATGCAGTGTAGTAATTTGGGCATGTTGTCTTTAAATGAGTTTGACATATAAATAAATAATGGAAGATCCTTACAAAAATATGCATGTTTATTATGCTTTATGTATTTATTTGTTCATTCATTCATTTATAATTTCAGTTTTTATTCCTAGAGTTCAAATGGTAGAGAATGGTAAATCACAGAAACACAAATGTGAACAATTTTAACTTTAAAACACAATGTAATATACAATGTAAATTTTAGAAGCACATCATTTGATTAGTAAATATATTTGTCTTTGGTCAAAAAAAAAATACAAATCTTAAAAATGTGTCTTATATTTATTATAGAGGAATCTGTCTGTTGGATACAACTGCGACTGCTGGGCATGTGCACATCAATATTGCCCAATGTTTGTCAAGCTGAACAACGGAGGAAGGTGAAGACGTTAATAAAACCGAATCTAATAAGTAGCAAGCTTAATCTATTGTTAACCGAATCTATCCCTTCAGCCGAAAAACGAAAGACGTCGGTCATACATGGATAAGGAAGTGTGTCGCTGCTGCTCAGCTTTGATGTCATTGGCTAAGAATTTTCAGGACAGTCTGTGGTTGGACTATCTTTTAACCCATATTAAACAGCGCATCATGTAAAAAAGTATGTTTTGTTGCTATCATCACATAAGTAATATATTAAGTCAACAATGAAGTGTTGCTATCTTGACAAAAATGACATCTTTAGCGAGATCCTAATCCTAACCCTAAGCATAACTTCAATGAACTACAAAAAACAGCCCCCTAGTGTTGCCTTTGCATAGATAGAACGACGGAGGCTTGTGGGTAATGTAGTTTAAAACTTTTTATTAACGAAACGAAATAAATTATTTATTTTAAGGAAAACTGGATATCTAAATATGTTTATTGTGCAAACCTCTATGATATATTTGAGAGGCAGGCTGAAATGTGGTATTTTACAGTGAGCAATATTTAAAATGCCTTTATGTCAGCTTTCCATTTATTTCTGAAAACTGAGCTCAACATTATTTTATCAGCATAGCATAAGTAATAATCCTGCCCATTTTCTCTTCAATATGTTAATTGGACTCTGATTTACAGCCATTTGAAATGTACAGTTTTGGGCTCTTCCGGGGGGTGCTACTGGGCCCCTGGGGGTAGAAGGGCAGTAAAACCTACATATATGTATTCTACTCATCATGGACAACAAACTGAGCTGAGTCACATTTATATCTGACAGTTTTCACAGTCCTCTGTTTTCTATTCTATTCATCATGACTATTATACCTTTTGACAGGACATTGTGAGGCCATCTGATGAAACATTGAAAAATTAGAAAGAAATTATTTAATAATGAAAATAATAGATTATTTATTTGATTTTTGAAGTATATGGCAAGAAATATAATGGATGAACCTGCAACAACTTGCCTTTATCTATTCCCCACCTGTAAAGCAGTAATCAAGGACAATGTATACACATTGTGATACTTCACTATTACACAAGGACAAATTCATGCAGTGCTAAGAATATTAATTTATATATATATATATATATATATATATATATATATATATATATATATATATATAACTATTTAGCAAAAATCAGTGTAAAATGTCCTCCTCACCCCCGTATCTTGCTCCTCATGTGCTGGACATCATGTGTGTGCTCTTGGTTTTAATGCAGTACAAGATCCCATTGATCATTCCTGCTACATTCTCAGTTATCCCTCAAGTGTTTGTAACAATAAAGCCCATGGCACCATCTTGTAATGCAGAATAGTTAATCTCGTAACTCCCTTTATTTCACTAAAAAATTTGCATATTTGTTACTAAAATATAAAAAAATTACTTTCTGGTGTACTGATGTCCCAGATGTTATTAATCTGATCAAAAATGTTTATGTCTTAAATAAAAAAATAATCCCAATAATTAATATGTAGTTTTTCCAAGTCTAAAATAAACACATATCAGCCTACCTAGTAAAATTATGTATTTAACAAGAATCTTCAGAACACAATATTCACCATTTTCATTTTATTGAAGCATAGACTATAAAGTTGATAAAGTAGCATCAAGACGAATAAGATTCAATGAAAATAATTATCATCAAAAATACATTAACCTCATATATAAATCAGTTCACACAGATGAGTGATGAAATGTCCTTAAAAGTCACACAGTCCCATCCAGTCAACTGTGATACAGATCATGTGATACATATAAGACATGAGATACTGTTCCAGAAAATAATGATTCCCATCATCACATCTAAACTGGTTTCATCTCCCCATCGTGTTCTTCTTCTCTCGTGTCTGGAAACAGTTTGTGGTTGATATCCAGCACTGATGTGGTGTAGCTTCTCTCAGCCAGAGGATCTCTCAGTCCTAAGATCCCAGACCTGGTCAAAGTGAAACAAACAATCCAGATGAAGTTGTTTAATGGACAGAGAGCTCAGCTTATGTTCTGTGTGATTTTAGCAGTGTGAGCAACTATGGCCCTTGTAGTACTGTACACTTACCATTCTTCAAGCTGTTTTGAGACCTTTTGAGAAGCTTTTTCTCTGAAGAGAATTTAGCACATCCTCTTCTTTCACTCCTTTCAAGAGCATCACTTGGTCAAAACCCCTCATTTGGCTGATGAGATCATCTGTACAAATTAAAATACTGCAATAAAAATTAAAGAATTAAGAAAAAGTTACAGAGGCAAAGGTCTTGCTCATGAGACTGCATTAGCATGTGTAGTTCTCATAGACTCTAGAATTCATCTATTGTTGCAGTAAATGTGTTTTCTTCCTCTAGAATCTTTCTCCAAAGTTCCTGACTTCTCTCACAAATGTGTTTTAGTCGGTGCAATGTAAGGCCTGGCTTCAAACCAATCCACTATCAATTCACAATTTATAACATAACATTTAGAAAACAATGAAATAATGTACATTGGTGTTTATATCAACTAAACCAATTTCATGATACTTGTCTACTTTTAAAACAGGTGGTGTGTTTTTAAAAACATAATATTAAAAATGTCCAGTCACACTTTGCTAACATGCTGTAATTGTAATAGTAAAAAAAGAAATCAAGGCTGACATGACCAGTTCTGTGAGAGATCATCATAAAATGTTGTAGAACACAGCATTGCTTCAACACACACATACCAGAGGACTTCTGTTTGTTTGAGCACAAGATGGCCATCTTCATTTCTCATCCTGAGCAAATCATTTCCTTGGTCTTCCTTCTCTTCTGTGAAACAAGATAATCTCTACTTACTCTGTGTGCAATTAATATTGCTCATTAAACATAATTAAGTTAATTTAAAGTAAGATTCAGACCAGAGCATTTGAGGAGTAAATGTTGATTAAAAAATATTCTAAACTAATGTACCTGGGAAGAGCTGATCATGGCAAGATTCGCTGAGACTCAGTAATAGCTCTTTTAGTTTTTAGGAAGGTTTGTGAGGGTTGGCTCTTGAGTGAGTTGTTGAGCTTGATATTTTAGACCTGAAAAAGAAGAACAGCATTAGGATTATCTGCAAAAAATCCTGTAAGACAGAAAGAAGGAAATATTATTAATTACGTGCAACTTGTACATTACACCTCTGTAAAGATGCTGTATAATTAAAAGTTAAATGCATCCATTATTGAAAGCAAGTAATTAATAGCAAGCTATAGTCATATGAATTCTTTGATAGTGTCAGATGAGACCGTCCTGGGGCTTGTACAATATCATACAAGTGTTAAACTGGATTATTAAGACTGTGATGTGTTTAGGGATCATTTTTAAGACTTTGACCCTGTCCAGATACCCACACTTGCAGTCTTGGCCACTTGAGAGTGTGTGTACGTGACAGTGTGTGAACGAGACTGTCCCCGGTCTTAATATTGCCAAAGCACAGCTTCCTTAACACACACTAAACCTCTCCAATACTGCTCCGGAGCGCTATACAAAGCTTAGTGTATCCCATCATGCATCATGTTTTGGAATAAATCATCAGACTTTTTGCCGAGATCTCACAAGAGGTCATGGGAAGCTGTCCAATGTACAGTATGTGAAATATTGATAATTAGTTATTAAAAATCTCTGTAAACACATAAGTGTCCCATAAGGCAGTGGCTCCCAATCCTGGTCCTGGAGAACCCCAACACTGCACATTTGAGATGTCTCCCTGATCAAACACACCTGATTCAACTCATCAGCTCATCAGTGAAGACTCCAAGGCAGATAAGAGAGACGCCAAAACCGTGCAGTGCTGGGGTTCTCCAGGATCAGGATTGGGAAACACAGTCATCAGGTCATGAAAAGTTCGACACACACTTGTGGTTATCATGCTCACTCGAACACTAGGCCAAATACAGGAAAGACTTCAAATAAGTAATCAAGTGGTCAAGTGCAAAGATGGCAAGTGTGGGTATTTGGACAGTGCAACAGTTTAAGAAACAACAAATGCTGTACAAATTATAACAGCAGGAATGTTTGATAAAAGGGACAAACTATCACAGACTTACTGCTGCAAATATCTGCCTCCGCAGCTTTCTGTCTTCTCCATTTCTGAAGGAATCCCTCTCCAGAAACACCACTGGGCTGACTGCCTTTATGTCTTTTCAGCTAAAAATAAAAATAATAAAAAGGGGAGAGTAAATAAAATTGAATTATATACAGAATGTTAATAATGATCTGTGAGCAAAATATATATATATATATATATATATATATATATATATATATATATATATATATAAACTGATATGAAAGAACTGCAAGATGGAAAAATGCATGTTTTATTATTTATTTTTAATTGGATTTTTTTTTTTTTTTGGATTTACATTAAAAGGTATTAAAAGCATGGTACAGAACATATGATTACTGTGATATCTGTCGTATAAAAGCACATAAAAACACTAACATTATAGTGATACAAACATAGCTGGTTTGGTGATTATTGTATTGTTGTATTGATTATTAATATACCATAGTAAAACTACAGTTACAGTTACTAATGTCCTGTTTACTGTGTTTTAACTTCACATTTCATTTATTACTATTGTAAGTGTCGTGATTACCATGATTTTACTACAAATACAACTTACATCATTGATCCTGAAATTAATAATAATATAAAACGGATCGAAGGTCTATGGCACTTCACGTGACAGATAGAGTTTAATCAGACTAATTAGCAGCTGTGTTCATTTATTTAAACGCAATGAAACTCAAAGACAGCCGCGGATGACCGATATAATACAGCGATTAAACATATGGCACTAATTTGATTAATAAATAAGACAGAATACATTTTATAAAAGGCATTAAAAGAGCGTATATACGACTACTCACCCAAACTGTGGAACTGTCACTGATAGCAAGTATCGCGATGTGTGCTGAATGAGACTTCTTGAACGTGATTTCATAGCGATAAACATCTCATGTCCTCGTGTCGAATTCTGACGCCAAAAGTTTCCCATTGAAAGCAATGAAGGTCGTAGTGCTTCGATATTCGACGCCGAGAGGCACATTTGGCGTCATAAAAGTGACGCTAGGGGCACTTGACCATGCTTCGGTTTTTGACGCCTTTGGAGTGAGAATGGGTTGTTATTTTTTATTTTATTTTGAGAGTACTCTTACATCTCAACAGTGTCTTATTCACATCTATTCTGGAGAAAATATCTGAGGCACAACTGAGAACTACATTAAGTCGCATGAGCTAACTTCTGAGCAGTAAGTTTCTCTTTCATGGTATATGAAAGAAAACTACAGTTAGCCACTAGCTTCCTAGACATTTCAAGAAAAAGGTCTCTTTATATTAGCAGAAGTAAACTGTGTGCCTGCCACAACAAAGTGTTTTTGTTGCCATTCTTGGTGAGGTGAAGGTGTAGTACGAGATGATTGACAAACAGAGGTCTACAAGGCAATGGAGAGTGCGCCGTGACTTTAACCATGTATGATCCGCCAGCTGACATCACACACCTGGCTTTCATTGACAGCCAAGTTGCAGGATGTCAAATGTTTGCCATTACTTTCAAGTGCTACATCAGAAGCTTCTCTTCTAGCTGTTTTTCAGCCACTGAAGCCATTTTCTCCCTCTCTTCCTCACCCACTCGCCCTTTTCTCTGATGAAGAGACTGATTAAAGTTATGTAAGTATCACATGCCTGCCAGGTCTCTGCTTTCACTAGAGCAATGATGCCAAATTAAGCACATCTAAATGCTAATGTTGAATGGCCGAAGAAATCTAAAGAGAAAAGGGGATGAATGAGGCAAAAAAAAAAAAAAAAAATGTTTTAAAATCCTGAATCCCATGCAAATATGTTCTGACACATAAATACTTATCGAACGAAGTTTGTCCTACTTCTATATGGTTCCTGTCACCTGAAACTCAAAGGTGCTGTTGATCTGCTGATGTTTTGTAGGAAGTGAAAGAGTGCAAACAAAGACTTACATTCTGCGAATCAGGCGCTCTCAGAAAGTATGGTGGAGGACTGAGATATGACAGAGAGCGCCATCTGTTGGAATTCTGCAGTACTGCCTGGAATTTGACACGAACAGTTAATTGAGAGAAATATCTGTTAACAGCTATCCACCTTTAACTGTCTTTTTGTATTTCCTGTTTCTGGAACACACATGGGCCTAGTCACAAATGCATTCTTTTCTTTAGCTGACCGTGTCAAATCTACATTTTCAGTTGTCCTAAATATTTTTATGTTCAGTAAGTTCAAATTCTAGTTTCATATAAAATTTGCATATTATGTTTATTATTTAAAAAATGTATGTGAAAGTTTTGAAAAAATAAAAAAATAAATGAAATTATAATAATTATAGCTTATTTATTAATGGCTGAACTGAACAATCTGTGACCCCAAATCATTGGAACATCACACACATTTACATGTAAACAGTTCTCCTGTGAGAAGTTGGCTACACTTATATATATTCAAAGTATGCTTGAAATACGAGTAAATCTGTCAATATTCTTTGAAGTAAAATCATTTAAATGATCAGGGAGCACACAGTGTGTCTTAACATAAAACTTTATAACAGTTAGTTCTAATATTGAATTAATGTAATTTGTTATTTACAGTAAATTTTAAACCAATATTTTTTATAAGTTCTCTCTTTGGGTGTTCTTACACAAACACACACACACAGACTCCGAGAGAGAGAGTGAGACCATGGGATACTATATCAGTCCTATGTCTACAATGCCGAGAGAAAAATGAAAATGGGCTATTAATCAAAATACCAAGATATGTTTTTAGATCAACTCATGGTGTATGTTTGGATACATGTCATATTTATATTTGTCATATATATAATATATATTATATTAATTTTCATGTAATTTTACTTGTGCAATAATTTTTTAATTTGATTTTATTAAACAAATTGCCTTTAGTTTGATTAACTGAAAATTCTCATTTTCAGAACAATGTATACACACAAGCAGCATCAGTACAAAAATCTCCAACAATGCTTTGTAGCCCGTCCACTCACCCCAATTAAAACCCAGGTTTAGGTGCCCTTTAAAAATACTGTTTTTTCTTCTTCTTCTTTTTTTTACGACAAATTAAGTCTCACCAAAAAGATAAAAAAATAAACGGGGAAACTGCCTTTTTCTGAATCCAGTCATTACTAATCTGGAACCTAATTACTAGCAGGGCAGATTTTCCTCTCTGATTTTCACCGGCCAATTAATTTACATTATTTTCAGGATGACATTCAGTCCTGCACCCCTTTTGTGTTTCTTTCGCCGCTCACACCCACACACTCCCATCATTCAGCCCCCAGTATCACATAACACACTCTTACACTTCTCATATGCTGGTGTGAGGCACTGACCAACACTTTAAAATAATGCCTCATAGTTATGCCTCCGCAAAATAACATGAAATATATATATATTTTTTTTCTATAAGTCTATACTGCTCACCCACACATAACAAATTCATTAAATTGCAGTTTTGCTGTTTCTCTAAAACTCCAGCATTAATGGTAGGACCGCAGCTTTGCGTCACCATATTTTCTCCATATCTTTCCATCTACATGCTTCTAATGTCTGCAAGTCCTCCTGGATAACCAGTTAAGCAATGTCTGTAATTAAGTGCTAATTAAACTTAAAGCCTGTAGTTAAGCAATGCCCTACATATTGCCTTTGCTATAGTGTAATTACACACAGTGCTGTTTTAAAGCCCGCTAGAGACTGGCTGAATTGAAATGGTATATACACCACAATGGCAGATGGAGTGAGGGTCAGGATGTGTGGTCGGGTATACAGCCTCAGGGGTCAAAGGTTAGAACAAGGTTGGCCTCAAATAAGCCTCTGAGGTTTATAGTCCTTAATGGCCCTGAATGAATTTATCTCTGACAATGATATATCAGTCTTCATCAGTGCTTTATCAGACTAGAACAGTGATCAATGAAATTGTGCTGAAATGGTGCTCGTTTTCAAAGGAAAGTAATTTTATCCCTATGTTATTCTCCTTCATATTAAATAATTAATAAAATTGAATGCACCAATTATTCATAATAACTTAAAATGTATGTATTGTAGAATCACACATATTAGTGCACTAATATATATATATATATATATATATATATATATATATATATATATATATATATATAGATAGATAGATAGATAGATAGATAGATATAAATATATATATATATATATATATATATATATATATATATATATATGTGTGTGTGTATATGTATATATATATATATATATATATATATATATATATATATATATATATATATATATACATTTAGAGCTGTAAACATTAATAAAACACAATATTTTTATGTAACATCCCTTACACAACTCAGTAGGTTAGTTCAAACTAAGAAAAAAGGTTCTTTAAAGGGATAGTTCACCCAAAAATCATTTGCTCACCCATATTTTTCACAAAATATCTAAGGTAACATTATCCAATACTCATTTGTTAACATTAGTTAACATGAACTATGTTTATGAAAAATACTTCTAAACCATTCAATAAACATTTGAACATTGACTACTACATTGTAAGTATCAAAAGTATGTATCTGTTTGTATTATTTAGTAGAACATGAACTAACAATAAAGTTGCAGTTTTATTAAACAAGCATTAGTCAAAGATTAATAAATACAATAACAAATGTGTTGTTCGTTAGTTAATGCATTAACTAGCATTAACTAGGACCTTATTTTAAAGTGTTGCCAGAGAAAGTCATACAGGTTTGGAACAACAATGACAGAATGTTCAGTTTTGGGTGAACTATTCTCTTAAGGCAGCATTGCAGATTAGAGCTCTTTGAGATCCATTACTGCTAGTATTGCTGCTAATGTTAGTAATTTTAGAAAGGTGATGTCAAATTAAGGCATCCGACCATGCCTGCACAGAGAGGTCATTGGTTCAGAGGTCATGTTGGCCCAGTCCAGCTCTTAATGTAAATCATGCTGCCATGTGCATTAAAGGTTTAGGGTTACAGTGAATGGCAGATGTGTGGCGGTGACTCAGGCTAATGGACTTGAACACAAAAAGCAGAGGAACAAGGTCACTGCTATATGTACAACACAAAAACCCAGCTGCATCAAAATGAGCAATTTCCTCCTCACACTGTTTGGCAGCGAAATCCTGAATACAATGTGTTCAGTCCTGTTCCTAAAGATCTACCTGCCTGCTGAGTTTGATTCCAGGTCTGCATCTCCATATGCACTAATGTGCTACAGAAACCTTATGCAGTGTGCAGTCATCTGTCATATAGTTGTGCAATCGGGACTTTCAAAGTGAAATATGCTTTGTGAAGTTTAACAGCACAGGTATGTTCAACACTTTGTTTTGTCACATCAGAGGTTGCTGCAGGACGGGTCTTTGCTTTATGATGTCATATGGAGGACTAGTTCCTCGTCATTTGAGAAACATCAAGAGTGCATTTGCTGATGAATCTTCTCCGCTGGACACCCAAAATAACTTCGGTTCATGTGGTGATGATACTTATGGTTTGCTTGATTCCTTCCACCACAGAGACGTTAAGCAAATGACGAAGTAGCACTGAACATATTTACAGCAAATCATAAGCGACAGTCAGCGTTACTCATTAAGACGTATTAGCAGTGATTTCAGCTGAGCTGGCGCACACATCACCTTCTCTAGACCGAATGAGAGCTGAAGCTCTGACAGCAACATCGGTGCCTCTTCAAGACATTCAGGCGCTGAGCAAAAATTCAATATGAGAGGGAAGAAATAACAGCAGAGAGGGTGATTGTGTTTTTCTCCTTCATTCCAAGATAACAGAATTTCAGGGTGACAAACTTCAAGTGCAACACTCTGCCTCAGGGTGAGTTAATTACATTAATTTTCCCTGACACTCTCCCAAAATAAAGAAATAGAGAAAATAACCCAACAAGATAGACACTGGAAAACAACATTTTATGGGGCCTTTTTTTTTCTTTTCTTTATTTATTTTGTCAACATTGATGAAATTAGTACAGAGGACTTTCTCTGCCTATAATCAATCATAACCGGAAAGCACCAACTGAAACCATATTTTCTTCACTTGTGGACAAAGGCTTCAAGATTGTGTGCCGCCCTTGTCCATAAATGTATCTGGCCTTGACAACCAGCAGGATTGGCTCGGAGATTTTATAGAGTAAACCTCTGTTTGTGGGGTCCTGAGACGCGCTGTGCTCCTTTCCCAAAACAGCAGAGTTTGTTTAAAGTGAATAAAGCAGCAGGGCTTTACAAGATCTGTTCGAGGAGCAGACACTGTACACAATCAGCAATGACTGGAACACATTATATAGGCCTACATTATAGATTATTATTTCTTTATTTCTTTAGTTAAAGAAATAAATAGGCTACTTTTAATTAGCAATGATGCATTAAATCTATAAAAAAATAAAATTTTACTCCAAATATGTTTATTAAAGAATCCTGAAAAAAAAATGCAGCACTCAACTGTGAAAACAATAATTATACTAATAAGAAATGTTTCTTTAATGTGCACCAAATAAGCACATGTGAAAACTGGAATATGGCTGCTGAAAATTCAGCTTTGCTATTACATAAATAAAATATTATTATATCTTATTTTCTAATAAATACCTTGGCGAACCTAAGCAACTTCTTTAAAAACATTCAAAGAAAATTTAAAAAATCGCAATCTTACCCAACCCTAATTTTCTTTCAACTTTGGATTTATAATACTGTGTGTATACAGTATGCACATCATTCCAACGCTACTATTACCATTTTAAACAGCATTTTAAAATCTTTGAATCTCATGATAATAATAATAAACATCAGAAGTGCATCTAATGGTTGCGTATCTGTTCTGGAGTACAAAGGGTGTGTCGTTTCGGATGTCCGTGCATCTATTTAACTGACAAATTTACCACAGAGAAAACACTGACACCTTGACTTGTGTCATAATTCCCATTTTACAAGCCCATATCTTCACACGTTATTCCGTTACATTAGGTGAATATTGCACTTAAAACTCCACCATTTAATTACATCCATCAATCTAATAAACACATTTTATTGAGAGCATAAATTACAAAAGCAAAAACACACAGAATGTTGTTAATGTAACATATTTTATCATAAAGTGTAATCTATAAAAAAAGATCAGGTTTGTACAAAAAAGTGCTCAGCTGGATAGATTATAAGTAAATGTAATAAATGTTGGAATGTTGTGTATAAATCTTAGTTGCTGCATGCTGTTAGCTTGATACATTAGGCCATAATTTGCTATAAATAAATGTTTATTAGCTGGCCAGACTTGTTTTGATGTGTTAATGATGTGTATTTAAGGAGATTCACAAGAAATGTTCAAATAGCTCACAACTTTCTGCAGCATTGTCCCAGTCAGAGTCCCCGTTACACACCTGCATTCATTACAGAAGAAAAGCTGTGCTATTTACAAACATCCTATTCCTGAGTATTTGCAGTATGAAAGTGAGACATAACTGAGTTCATTTAGATTCAGATCTGTCACAGCTGGCAGTAAATTTAAGTCGATTCAAAACGCTTTTCACTGTACGGAGGACACAGAATCTTTTTACCCTTAAACATCCCTCCTCTAAAAATCAAAGACCTTTGGGAGGCAAAAAGAAAAAAAAAACAATGAGCACTTTGTGTTCATGTCAGCAGATCATGTCATCCAGTTTAAGTGCTTTTCTCCCATACTGATTAAGATTACACAAGGGCCTTCACCAAAACCTGGTCCAAGATCAGTCGTTAGAGGCCAACTGTGGCAAGAGCCCAATGGCTGTATGGCTTATGGATACAATTTGTCACTAACATGCTTTCAGTTGAACCCAGGCTCATATTAATGACAGCTGAGAAATAGAAAGTCCTAAGCATAATACCACGAATGCAAGTATTAATACAGACACCTGTGCAGAAACTCTGCACTATTTATTTATTCCTTCATTCATGCCTTTATTTATTTCATTTTGTGCAACCGACCAATAATAAATTTTACCACCTAAAGAAATACATGGTATTTTATGCCCGAACAATCAAATCAAACTGTAACTTGGCTATGTAACTGTGAGAATTAGGCACTTTAGGATGGAAATAAATACATAAAATTTTATATTTTATATTTTTTATTAATTTGTGTGTGTGTGTGTGTGTATTTTTAAGCAAAAAACTAAAACAGTATTTTCTTATAAAACATACTCCAAAATATTTGTTTTATTTATAATTTTGTTTGTTTTGTTGCTGTTTTGTTTGTGATACAAAAACACCTATATGGTTTTAAATGGCATCAAAACCATCCTATATAAGGCATATATCCCGCATGAGACAGAGCGTGAAAGCCAAGTAGAGGCAATCCAAACACACTTGTTATAGCTGCTATAGAAAAGGAAATCTTACAGGGAAGCTGAATAATGGAGTCAGAGGGACCAGCGGCGAGCTGAAAATGTTTTCTTACATATTTTAGAGTGCAGGTATGGGAGACCAAAAAAAAAAAAAAAAAGGGGGAGAAAGAGAGAAATGGAGGGGTGTACATTTTGACATTTTGTTTGTTCTCCTAGGCAAAATGGAAGACATACATTGTCCCTTATTGCCTAATAACCTAAGATTCAATTCTAGCCCTCAGTGGTCACACGGGGAGTGTGCTCCAGGAGTAACATGGTCAGATGGATCGCATCAATTTACCATGAAAAAAAAGAAAGAAAATAGGAGAATATACAAAAAAAAAACATATATATATATATATATATATATATATATATATATATATATATATATATATATATATATATTTATTTATTTATTTATTTATATATATATCTTTGTCTTCTTTTGACCTTGTGTGGCACACAAATACTGTGTGTTATTGTGCAAGTAACACAGAACTATAAATACAGAGGTGTACTTGTGTTTGGACCAAAGAGGTTATAAATGAATCCCAATCTAGGCTTGTAGAAGCTGATGCCACACTCGTAGACCTGTACCGCCACCCATTGGACACTTTTAAAATTACAGATTAGGTCGGTGAATTGAAGGTTTTTTTTTGTTTTTGTTTTCTTAGATAATCAAATCAATCACGTTGTTTTGCGTTTAAAAAAACGATCTTGACCTTTTGAGTGAGTGGCAGAGGAGAGAGAGAGAGAGAGAGAGCAGAACTCAACTCAGTGAGAAGGCAATGCCACTGTGGATTGTGGAGATGTGGTGATGAGGGCAGGGTGACAGAAGAGGAGACAGGCACTACAGTTGTTGTAGATTTGAAGACGAACAGCAGTTTAATGATGCGATGTTTGTGTCAGATTAGGGATGGAGTGAGTGATACCATGAGACAGAGTTTGGATCACTAGATCCTCAGGGCCTATCAACATCATTCTCTTAAATCTGAACAGAATTGTCCATTAGGCAAAAATATGCACACAAAATGACAGATTCACACATCACACAACACAACTTTAGCATTTCTCATTCATAGACAGATTTTTTTCAAACCATTTGACGTAAAATATGCATTTGATGGGTCCGTGTATTTTTGCATTCATTTATTTAATAAACCATTGTATTTTTAAATGCTATGTTGAAAACCAAAATTAAAATTAGAACCATATACAGGTACACACAAACTGCTGCACGAAAAAGTAAAACAGGCTATTGAATTGTTTTTAGATTTTTGTTTATGAGTTTTTATTACTTAATTAATAAACATTTTCAAAATGCACAAATTTATATTGAAAATAAAACTTTAAGTTCACAATTTCTGTTTGATCATATTAGTAATAATTCTTCTCCAGTTCGATTGAGAGCCAAATGCATGACTTTAAAGTATGATTTTAAAATAGACATAAAAATTACATTTCTCCAGATACTTAGGCAGGCCCCGTTCCAGGATCAAATCACTGAGGCTGCTTCTGAAATTAAATTAGTAAGGATGTTCTATCCCCTAATGCAAATGTACAGTATTTTGACACATATTTGTCCCGTCCTTTGTGGTTATCTGTGATGTGATTGAAGAAAGAGAGGACTCAAGTGCGAGAGCAATGATAATAGTCTTTAATTAAACAAAGTCAAGCCACAGGTAAATCCAACAAAGGCGTGGGAGAAATGGATGAAACAGAGGAAGACCCATAGACTGGGTTGTACAAACAAACTCAGATGACCTCTGTGGCAGGGACGACCAGCAGACTGGTGAGGCGGAGGCTTAACAGAGCTCACGGAGGAGCCAACGGTAGGTGCTCGCAGATCGGGAAGGCCGAGGCGTTATACAGCAGGTAAGGTTCTGTGGGTGCAAATAGTGAGCACAGAGTAATTCCAGCAGTGGTTGTGATCTACTAACCAAAACCCGGACAGGACAGGACAGGACAGGACAGGACAGGACAGGACAGGACAGGACAACACTGAATGTGCAGACGCCAATGACCGACGCTGATAGGTGATAATAATCTGACAAAGAGACAAGAAAACGAGAGGGTAGAAGTAGCCATGAAAATGAGGCAGGATGAGAAACAGGTGGAGGGAAATTATCATAATGGGAAGTGGAGACAGCTGTGAAACAGAAACGGAGAGTGAGGGGAAAAGGAGAAAAGAAACCAGCAGAAGGAGACGGAGAGAGAGACAGGATCATGAAAAGACCATGACACTTATCACTATCAATCAAGCGAATGCTGTGTTTACATGCAGATTTCACTCCTGAAACTTTGCAGTGTGTGAGTGGTCACTGGTCCTCTTTGCAGCATAAAATAAAATAATTGAAATAAATAAATAAGTAAATAAATAAAAAAATAAAAACTCAATAGATTGCCAAAAAAGCATGCAAGGAGCTAACTTTATATAAACCACACACAGTATTAAGAACCAAGGGTTCCCAAACCTTTACATATAAAGAACATCTAGAGGACCAATTTGCAACTTATTAGGTCAATTGGCAACATGATTGGGTGTAAAAGAAATTGCAAAGAGTTTGAGTTTTTAATCATCATCTACATAAATAGCATAATATCATCGAAAGATTCAGAGAATCTGGAACAATCTCTGTGCATAAGGGTCAATGCCGGAAAACCATACTGGATGCTGTGATCTTCGGGCCCTTAGACGGCACTGCTTCACATACAGGAATGATACTGTAATGGAAATCACAACATGGGCTCAGGAATACTTCCAGAAAACATTGTCAATGAACACAATCCACAGTGCTATTCGCCGTTGCCGGGTAAAACTCTATCGGTCAAAAAAGAAGACATATCTAAACATGATCCAGAAGCTCAGGTGTTTTCTCTGGGCCTAGGCTCATTTAAAATGGACTGTGGCAAAGTGGAAAACTGTTCTGTGGACGGATGAATGAAAATTTGAATTTCTTTTTGGAAAACTGGGACGCCATGTCATCCGGACTGAAGAGCACAAGGACAACCCAAGTTGTTATCAGCGCTCAGTTCAGAAGCCTGCATCTCTGATGGTATGGGGTTGCTTGAGTGTGTGTGGCATGGGCAGCTTACACATCTGGAAAGGCACCATCAATGCTGGAAGGTGTATATCCAAGTTCTAAAACAACATATGCTCCCATCCATCGTCTCTTTCAGGGAAGACCTTGAATTTTCCAACATGACAGTGCCAGACCACATACTGCATCAATTACAACATCATGGCTGCGTAGAAGAAGGATTTGGGTACTGAAATGGCCAGCCTGCAGTCCAGATCTTCCACCCATAGAAAACATTTGACGCATCATAAAGAGGAAAATGCGACAAAGAAGACCTAAGAGAGTTGAGCAACTAGAAGCCTGTATTAGACAAGAATGGGACAACAGTCCTATTCCTAAACTTGAGCGACTTGTCTCCCCTGTCCCCGGATGTTTGCAGACTGTTATAAAAAGAAGAGGGGATGCCACACAGTGGAAAACGTGGCCTTGTCCCAACTTTTTTGAGATGTGTTGATGCCATCTCTTCCCACATCCTGTCGTAGACATTTAGCGGCATTTTAGAATGAGCCATTTTAGTGGGGTGTGAACGAGCCTTAACTTTTATAAAGAATCTCTCTTTGGATTTGAACCTTCAGTCTTTTCAACTTTACAGATCTTCTTTATGCAACAAGAGCTTGTAACAGTCCAAAGAGAAAGGAAAACTAAAAGTATCGATATTTAAATTTAATTTGCCAGAATGTTTCACTGATATCAGATACAGACCATGTAATTAACTTTAACGTTCACTCAATTCTTCACCCAGTTCAACGGCCACTTTTTACTTGTATTTTAGGAGAGATTGATGAATTCACGTGCTGTACATCTGACTGACCTCAGGACTCTCTGAACTGCAGCGCGAACAAACATGGCGGCACCCATTTCACATCACAGATCACGATCGAGATCATTTAGAAAAGGTTTTTAAATGACACAACACACACATTTACACATATTTGTGAATCAGAATATCAGATTGTTCATGACATGGTATGCAAGTTTGTGAATATTTTAAAGAAAAAAGAAAAAATGCAATAAAAATGAAAGTGAAAGTGAAAGTAAAAGTAAATGCAAAAATCTGTCATACAGTGTTAATGTGGCCGTTAAAAGGAAATGTTAACGGCTAGATTTTCTGAGGTAATAGGCAATATATACCTCAATGGACATACAGCTTAATGAATAGTTCATACTTTATGGTTTTATGATATTGGTTTATTACTATGGTGCCATGTGCAAAAAAAAAAAAAAAAATACCTTGGTAATATCATTGCACTTTATTTGTAAGTGTAGTATACCAATAAGAATAAACTGTCCATCACCTTTACTACATTATGAAAAGGACAAAAGTCACAGCACAAAATCTCTTGCCTTCGGACTGGTGTTGTTGAGATATTAGAGAAATGAAACAGATTGTTGTCTTATAATCATGTCATCCTCATATAGTACATCAGTCTCAGAGCTCCGTTTGGGCAGAGATGATAATGAGGGGGTTATGGGAACCCTAATCGCTGTTTCCCTCTCAATCACACTTGCAGTCTGGAATAAAACACAGGGAAAGTGAGAAAAGAAATGATGAAATAATGGCTTAAATTGAAGAATTGCTTTAATACTTCAATAGAAATAACCTAATTCCAACATTTTCAAAGGAGCGGGCGGCCTTGCTCCGGGCTAACACGTAATGTGTGAGTGAAAGTATATCGCGTGTCACTCTGCATTAGAGAAGAGAGCCTGTGTGCCTTTGAATGAGAGGCAGCTGGGGTAATAGGAAGTGCAGATATTAGAGCTAATGAAATCACAAAGAACAAGACAGATGTGCTATTTGACCAAGTGCTGTGGTGCTGTTGCGAGGCGGGGCATTAAATTTGCCCACAACACACAGACAAGAGGGCTCAAGCACCAAAAGCAACCCCTATGCTGCTCGATTTAAATGCATAATGCATGGCAAATGACCGCACATTTATTTACTTTAGCTTGTTTCAGACAGATTCAGTCGCCCCATATATTTTTTACACCCCATCACCCCCTACAAGTCATTTCAAAACATTTAATCAAACATCAATGCTATTTCTTTACTCCATCACAGTTCTTTGGTGAATTTGGCCAGGAGCTGCAAGAACAACTCGTATTTCCTCGCACGTCATCCAACGAACACAACTGTCACATTTAGGCTGCCGTCAATATCTACTCTCCAGCATGTGTGTCATCTGGAAAACACACAGAGGAGTTAGATAAATAAACACAACAACCTGGAGTCATTCGAATGTGTGGGGGGCTGTGCAATGCCACATCTGACCTGTGGCTATAAGGGCGTTAGTCAACTATTATTCATGTCAAAACATACTTAATGTATCAAATATATGAAACACTTTGTCAGCTTCTTTGGCGAGCAGAGGACTTAAATGGTTTTCAAACAAAACATGCTGTTTTATTCCTCCCCCGACTTCCTCCCCTCGCACAATAGCTTGCACTGGTGGACTTGTGTCCATAAACAGTTTATGATGAAATGCCGTAGCACTTAATTAAAACAATAAATCCAAAGTGTGCATTAGTGTGCCCCTCCTCTCGCCTCACTGACCTCAGCGGTGTCCATTCTGGAATCGTGCATCACCGGGGCCGGGTGAGTCTGGAGACCAAATCTTATTCCGTGTGGCATGAAATGATGCCACAAATGTGTTCTTATTACTCTCTCGCTTTCTCTCTTTTAGAGATAATTTAATTCATATTTCACTTGCAGCAAGGGATATGTGACAGAGGCCTGTAATCATCACAAGAACAAAGGGTTGCTGTTTGGAGAGCAGACTAAATTCTCTTTGGATTTTAATGCACTGGCTATTTATCCATTTAGCACCGCATTATAAGAAGCTATTTTGGATTGCATGAAAGAGTGTACACTTATTATGATTTTGCTCACATAATTACTTTTAAAGTGAGTCTAACTGTTAACTGTTTCCAGTACTGCAAAGTCTGCGTGAACTTTTCAGCAGATTTGTAAGACTGCTGATCTGTTCACAGGCAGAATGACACTCTGATCTCAGCTTGAGGGTTGGTTCCATCCGTGCCATCACACCTGTTCACATTCACACTTAATTTATAAAACTGAGAAACGAACCTGTGAACCAATGCAAGTGCTTAAATGTTTTGACACTGACCTTTTTTAAACCCATATTTGGCACTTTATTATTTTTACTTCAATTTATTTGCTGTACGTGAAGTGGATGGGTTTGTATGCCTTCCTGATCTACTGTCCTGGTGAACATTATTATCATATTGTTTGTTTTTTTTGTTAAGTTTTTTTTTAAGCCTTTTAAATGTTCTCCACTGTGGCTAACCATATTTAAGTTTGTCTCCTTCTAAGCATTTTAATAAAGCAATATTTGGCTTTGAATTCTGCCTTTGAAAATGTCACATCCTGACAACCAACTGAATGCCTGAATCTGTCATTTAATCTGTCATGCTTTGAACTGTAAAAAAAAAAAATAATAATAAAAAAGAAAATAATAATAATAATCATCCTACATCAGTTCTTTTCCTTCTGATTCACAAGATAGCCTGATGTAATTTTCTTAAAAATAATCAATTATTTTATTTAATTTTTTCTCCTGAAGACTATGATCTACTGTAGTTTTGAAATTCTAGTTTTTCAGGTGGATCCCTTTTACCTGGCACAAAGAAAAATAGACAAATGCCTGGTCTGACCAGATCTTGATGCCATTATATGCAGTGTACACATTTCCTACTTTATGTCATGAGTTTGTTTGGTGATCAAATGGACAATGAAGCTGAAGTTCCAACAGACTTTAATAATCTATAATGCAGAATCCTCAAAGAGAACCAGTCCAACACAACTCTTCATTAACTTAAGACCCAACACTGAACTCAAACTGAAGAGAACATAAATAGTTAAGATAACGAGACACACACCTCAACTGATAAAATCAAATGAATAACTATGACACTAAAAAGCAGCGAGAAACAGTGCAAAATACAGAGTCCATGATGGTGTGACAGGACAAGTACACACGATTATTTGAGACCTTCTTTCCTTTTAACTTATGAAACAATTTCTATTTATTTATGAAATATACTTATTCATTAAACTATTTAGTATATTTTATTTCTACTCTGTATTTGGCAAACACTAGTTTTTGGTTCCTTGAATCTGATTGGTTGTTTCAAGAGCACTGCAAAGACAGTTCTAAAATAATGAAATTTTACGCATTTGTATTTACAATTCTGTGTAGTGGTGATGAGGACTGTTCAGTTACTCTTTCTGAATAATAAACAGTTACATTGTTAGCTATAAGACAGTCACTAAAACACTAATTCAAAACACTATCTGCAGCTGAATTCACATGATGTTTCAGTAGGTACGACAAAAAAAAATGTATTCTATATATTTTATATATATATATATATATATATATATATATATATATATATATATATATATATATATATTCTACATTTAAGCTTCCACACTTGTGATTTTATTGGCTGAAAGGGCTTTTATTGTGTGTTCTATACACATGCTTGACTTGTGATATACTATATGTCATCTTAATTATATACATATGATTATAAATGCATTTTACTTATAATGGTAAACAAGCAAAGATATAGATTCTGAAATTAAATATTTAGTTGCACAGAGATGGGGATGGGGTGGTGGAAGGATGCTAGGAAATGGTCAAAGAACAGAGCTAAGGGCTCCTCCCAAACTATAAAACATAATCAAAAAAAGTTAAGCAAAGTTGTGCTAAAACCTAAAACCAAAATACGTTCTTGACTGTCTTAGGACAATTTTGATTAACTTGATCCACTTCAAATGTTGACTGTAGTATAAGTTTTCTGTCATCCTTCCAGCGTGAACAAGATCATTTTCTTCAGTTAGCTCCAGTGATGGGGAATGTAAGGTTTGCCTCTCTCATCTTGTGTTTTGATCACTGAATGTGCTGAGGGCCCGACTTCTTTTGGCATGTCTCTAAATATGAAGCTTTGAAAGCCACGCATCGTGACATCTGCAGTATTTACAGAAGATTTATTGATAAATGGTCCAAAAAGAAGGTTTCTATTACAAACAAAAGTTAATAATAACAAAATGGAAATGTTTAAAAGTGCATAAGCTATAATATTTAATCAAATAACATTTCAGTCAAAATGCATATTTTATATTTGGCTTTATTTTTAACTGAAGACAGAAATAGACTAAATAGTCACACTGAATGATCTTCTCGGGTTATGATGGATAACATATGTTTGAAATGTATATCTAATTCATATAGGCTACAAATGTAATAATAATAAAAAAACAATTATAATGTTAATTGAACTAAATAATAATAAATAAATAAAAACATGCAAAATTATGCAATTCATATGGATGCATCTTCAAGGGTCTTCACTTAATAATAATAATTATCAAATCGATTTTTTTTTACTAAATAAAATTGATTCACAGATCAGTATTTTATCTCACTACAGTACAAACATACAAAGCATAAAGTAAAGGAATAAATAATTACAAAAAGTAGAGCGTAAGAACGTATTTCTCAAAAAGCTGTGGGGCAGGTGTTTCTGGCTGATGTCACTGTCCCCGGTCACATGACTTGCAGCGAGTCACGTGATCGACGCTCCATTCTCGCCATTTTGATGCCAGGAAGAAGCACTTTTATACCACAGGAATAAAAAAAACAGCGCATCACGAGCTCCGAGGCCAAAGATCAGACACAACTGCCGCATCAGTAAGTAGGGTTCGGATAGTCGTGACAGTCGCGTGACTCTGGGCTGTTTATTAACCGGGATAGTTGTATTTTTCAGCTCATGGTGAACTGTAAAGCGTGCATGTGTGCTGCGTGCTGCTGTGGTCAGAAACGTCCTGCCCCTTTCTCACGTTTCGTCTCCACGGATATCACGGACACCATGTTCTCAAACACACACAACCTGCTAAACTTCAGCTCAGTTATCTCACTCCGATTATCTGATATTGATTTGCACTAGTTGTGCATCTGTCATTAGATCTGTCTCCAAACATCCGTTAACTCGTCATATCTTGTTATTTTGTCGCACAGTGTTTATTTTTAACCCCTTCACCATTCATGTTTTTTTCCTTGTCGATTTTGGCTTTTGACTACGTTACTTGTTGCTTTTCAACAAACTCATAGTATATATATATATATATATATATATATATATATATATATATATATATATATATATATATATATATATATATATTTCAGTGTTGCAAAATATAGGCCTAAATGATCTTAAAGGGAAAGTGATTTCATGTTAAATTATTTATTTATTTTGGACCCAATTGGTTTATATTGTACAGAAATACTACTACTAATGTGTGAAGTACTATAACATTTTCATTTGAGAAATGAAAAATCACACCCATGCTTTCCTTGTTATGAGTTACACAATAATTGCACGCATTTTCATGTGCTCATGATCCATGTGTTTTTGTTTTGATTCGAGTACTTCCTTTTCAGCTGTATGTCAAAAATGCAGAAGTGCTGTGAGCAAATGTTTTAAGAGTGAAAAATCAACTGATGAGTCAGACCTTTTAGAAGTGATTCAGGGATTTTAAAATATCCCTGAGGGATGTTACAGTCATTCATTATTGCACAATAATACCTGACAGGGTGATCTGGGTTCCTAGGTTCAAATTATTTATTGTTATTTGTGTTTTAAGAAATAAAATGTGCTCAAACTGATTTGCTAAACTGGTCATAGAACATCATGCAGTAAAAATACATCTGTGTTTAATTTAACAGTTAATTAGGCAATCGCTAACAATACACATTATTTAGATGCTTAGCACAAAACTTGGTTGCATATAACATTTAATACAGACATTTAATGTGGCTCAGAGGTGGCATGAGTGCAATTAAATGTATTCATGTTCAGATTTATGCTTTAAATGTACAATTATGAATTTAGAAATATTAAATGTTAAATTTAAATAACTGAAAATATAATTAAAAAAATAACTAAAAGTCATTGATTTTACCACTGAATCATTCATTCATTTGATTCTTTCAAGTGGCTGATTCGTTCAGGAATGAAGCAAGTGACTGTCTTTATAAATGGGGTAATCATGAATCATTGACTAACTAGATTAGTTTAAAATCGCATCGTCCATTCATAAACAAAATACTGCTGTGTTTAAATCGAGATGTGCAGTGGCTCAACTGTGTTTTACTGTGCGTTGACACTGCCAGCGTCAAAGTGTCCGGAAGTCATTCATTTTAAATGTAAGCCGGGGAGGAGTGTCCAGGAGAGTTTAAATCAGGGCAAATTTATGGTAATGAGCTATGACGTGGTTGGGCACCAACCAATCAGAACGTAGAAGTCCACTGCTTGAGAGGATTCCACAGAATGCAGCTCCGACCACATTAGTTCCCAAGCAGAGGGTTGATTATTGCTGTGGCGCGTTTGCAGTAATCTGTGATGTGATTTTTTATTTTATTTTTTATTAAAAATGATACGTGGACCAAGGTGTCTGAGATTGTTCATGTTTCTGGTGAGTTGCTGCTGTGTAGTAATGATATAAGAATAATAATCTAATGATATAATAAATAATACTTGGCTATAGTAGTCCCAGTTTGCTTTTAAACAAATTTTCTTGATTATACGTACATTAAGTAATGTCTATACTTGATTATATTTACATAAGTAACATTTTCAATGCAGGAATTTTACTTGCATCAGAGTATTTTTAGAGTGCTTTATGCATTATTAGGTTAAGAACCTTAATACTTCGTCCACATCAATATTGAATATGTTTGACACTCGACGGCGGCGGTGTGAACGCACAGTTAGTTAACTATTTTCAACGACAAAATCAGACAGTAGTGTTCTAGTCAAATTAGTCACTTAATATTAACTTCTTGTTTATTTAACTGTTGTATTAAATCAGTATCCCATTTACAAAATCATTAAAAGCTGTCACTCATCTTGGTTTGTGATCTCAAATTTATAATCAATGAAACTCTGTGCACTGCCCAATGCATCTCTTATTTACACCCTGTCTACTTTGCTTATGAAATGATTCGTTAGATATATCTGTGATATATTACTCAATGCCCCAAAAACACGTAGAAACCTTTGAAAGTCTCTTGATAGCAATCACAAATATGTTGATAATCTGGTCAGTCGCAGTGGTGCTCCTAAATAATTTTTCATAGTCGCACGCAGTAGTTTTCTGTCGCACCGTAGAGCCCTGGTATCGCGAGTTATGTAATCTGATTACTTTTCCCAAGTAACTAGTAAATACATTGCTTTTATGCATTACTAGGAATGCATTATTTTTTTAATTTACAATGAAATATCTGAGTTACTATTTCAAGTAAGTAACATAAGTTACTTTGTTTACCCATTTATTGACTGACATCTCTCCTGTTCCCATGTTGAGAGAATCCGGGAGTAAGTGCAGAGGCATTGTGTGTGCTGTGTAAACATAATGTTAATGTAGTTCTAGACCAGTGTCATAGCTCTTGGGTGCCCACCCTCCCCCACAGTTAAAAAATACATGAATGGTTTTTCTTATCGTCAGTTCCAAAGTGAAAAAAGTCAATATCAGTTAATTAGGTGTACCAAACAATCATTAAGCAAAGAAAAAATAAATCTCTTACACACAGACAGAGAGCGAACCAACTGCAGGGTAAGGCTAAAGTAGCCTAATGTTAGTGTAGCTTAATCTATTAACTACACACACCATGAACTTGTCTGTTTAGACAACAATACCATTGCATCCATAAACTCAACAGAATCGTGTGTGATTAGTTATAATGCGCAATGCTGTAAAACGAGTAAACAGAAACATGATGTAATGTGAGAAGGCCTAGGCTAATTAAAGATATTTACACTTTTATTTTAAAATCCATTTTCACTTATTTTATGTTTCAAGTATTATACTTTTGAATTAAAAAAAAACGGGGGCCTTTTCAGGTTCAAATTAAACAAGCGGGACTCGGCTCTCATTCATTCAACAGTTGACCGTCTGTCATTCAAGATTTAGCGAACCAAATTTGCTAACAATGTGGGAAAACAGCTTAAACTTAAAAAGGGTGAAATAACAGTACCTTTACCCTCCGCGGTAGATGGTTGGGACGATGGCCTCTTATCACATATGGTAGCATTTTTATTTATTTTGTAGATTCAGTAACTTAAGTTCCACCGCTTGAACTTTACCCAGGAACTAGTGACTTTGGGCTGGTACTCCAGTAAAATATTACTGTTATTGTGTAGTTTAAAAAGTATTTCAGGTGAGAATTAAAACTCAAATTTAATTCAAGTTTATTTGTATAGCGCTTTTTACGATACAAATCATTACAAAGCAAGTTTACAGAAAATTAAGTTTCCATAATATTTAGTAGTAGCTAATAAGTGGTGACTGTCAGTTTATGTGCATATGACAGGATTTTTCTAAAAAATTAATACAAGACGTTGTCAACCAGACGATGAATATTATTAACAGCAATTATTATATGATGCAGTAGAAATATTTGTTAGTTCTGTATGTTGTTTCAGTTGTTTTCAAATGCAGTTTATTTATAAAGACCATGCCTATTTAAAAATGTCTCGACTAGGCTAGTCCTTCTACCATTTGCCGCTGGCCCTGATGTCTCTTTTTACATAAAATATAATTTGTTAAATCTAGCAGGTAATCTTTGATCTTTATTCAATTAATATAGTAATATGTTTAAATGAAAACGAAAGGAGGAAGTGATGTTTGATATCATATTTTGTCATATTGTAAATATACAGTGAGTAAAATTGCAGTAGCCAAGGCGAGCTGACTAATGTTATCAAATATGCTGCTGTTTTCAGAATTACCGGAAACTCCTGAGTCGAACTCACAAAGTCTAAATTACAGAGGATGTCCAAAATTTGCGTACTTTTTATTGAGAAATGCAGGCAGACCTATGTCACCAGACTATTTGCCTAATCTTCATGGTACTTTTGACCGCGGTGGAAATGCAGAAAGCAACATGTATAGGTCTAAAATAAATGAAAAATTTCCAGGTAATTTTGGTGGAAACCCGGCATTAGCCTGTAATGGTAAGGTGATGAACAATTTGAAAAGCTCAGAGGCGTTTCAGTATCTACACATTGATGAAGGCGGTCAGGTGTTATTTAAGGATGTCGGAAACGACCTTATGATTCTAAAAGTGGACATTGAGCCGATCTACAGCCTACACATACATGTTAGATCATAAGGCTTGGGTGCTAGTATCAGTGACAGATAACATCTTGTTTTGCAGTGCCAGGATGCTCTTGTAGTCATCCAGCAGAACTTTTGTGGAAGGTCAGTAAGGACAATTAAGGGCACAAAAATTATTTACTGTATTGTGATATTATTAAGTAATAAATGTACTAAACTGAAATGTTTGTCTTCAAATCTTTAGTCTAAGACTGCTGGATGATCAAATGAGCTCACAAAGCACTAGGGATTCACCGAAATGAAAATTCTGGGCCAAAAACTGAACATTTTAGATGTACTTGGCTGAAGACCGAAACTGAAAATGCTTTGTAATAATTAGCCTAATTATTATTTTTAAATAATATAAAGTAATTTTGTAGGAATTTTAATGAAAGTGGCACACACACACACACACAACTTTGAACAGAAATTATATTAAATATCAATACATCATTTTTTTTTACTCAGTATTATCAGAGCATTTGAGCAGATCAGTGAATGAGAGGGTAGCTAATTTTTTGCATGTTTATTTTTCATGCTCCAGGAATGGAGGACAGTAGTGGAGTTGCTGTCCTTGTGCCTCACTCTAGAGTCCAGCGGAATACCGTCTTCATTCCCGACAGATGTCTTCATGGTGCCGAGGACCAGCAACGACAGCAGCAAAAGCAGGCTGCCGACTCTCTTATTCAGGTCATTGAGAAGCTCAGCAAGATCGTGGAAAAGCAGCCCAAACGATGCTCTGTCTCTGGGAAAAAGAAACCCTTGATGACCTCTGCTTCTGTACCAGTTCCAGACAGCAGGGACAGCACTGAGGGGCTCACACCTTGTAAGAGATCAAGAGAACAAAGAGACGACCGCCCGACATCCAGCAGCACACCTGGGAACATTTTGGAACCTGAAGCTTCAAGTTTAGGCACTCGGACGGTCACCTGCTACCAGTGCAGTATGTGCCGATTTGTCTCCCCTACATTGGAGCTGTTGAAAGAGCATCTACTGCTTCATGACGAGCAGCACAGTGAACTCATCCTAATGTGCTCAGAGTGCCAGTTCACTTCAAACCATCAAGAGGAGCTGGTGGCACATATAAGACTCCACCTGGAGGAGGGCGATCATGCCAGACACATCCTAGATGAACAAGAGATCGCATCGGCAAGGAGCGCTCACCAAAGGATGGCAGTTTTGACGGTGAGCAATATGGAAACAGACAAGACGTCTACACCAAAGAAGTGGTACAGCTTTGAGCAGGGCAGGTACCGTTGTCTCATCTGCAACTATGAGTGCAGACAACAGCGGAATCTGAAGACCCATGCATGGAAACACGCTGGCTTGGTTGACTGCTCGTACCCCATATTTGAAGACGAGACAGACTGTCCTGATACTTTACAAAGCACCAGTTCTCATTTGATTCCAGCAGGTAGGGAGGATACAATTGTAGTACTCGCAGCAGTTGGAGGAAAACCTCAGGCGATTCATGGCTCCTCCAGTATCCAGCTAGAGCTGTGTGCTTCACCAGAAGTGAGGTGTCATGGGGAGAAAGAAGGTCTGAAAACAGTGGAGACCAAACTCCCATTGATTAGTCAAGTTTTAACTCTTAAAGACCCAGAGGAGCCCTTGGTGGAGGTGCAGGTGACACCAGAAGCACAAATGGAGCTGGAGTTGGAGACTGAGAGCCAACAGGCAAGCTCCGACAGTCTCCTGTCCTCCGCACAGAAGATTATCAACTGCAGTGGTAACAGCGCTGGCCACATCAACGTCATCGTGGAACGCCTTCCCTGTGCAGAGGAACCAGTGTCCAGCAAACCTCTGCTCCTCAGCCCAGATGTAGAAGGAGACAAGACCCTTCTTTCCTCTGAGGAGACAGATTTAGAGAGCCAGCACCTCCCTGTATACTACAAACAAAAGGAGGAGGTTGTGATTGGCTGGAATGGAGAAGATCGACAACAGGAGAAAGACTCTGTGTCATTGGGTTCTCCCTCTGATGAAAACGTGCCACCGGTTCGGAGGAGGACTTACTCCGAGTCACTTCGGCTGCATTCTTTGGCAGCCGAAGCATTGGTGGCCATGCCCATGAGGGCCCCAGAGCTCAGCAAAACCACTGCAAAAGATATCCATGACTGGAGTACTCAAAGCCCTGACACAGGCCAGAGAATTATGGAGATTGCTGATCGCACCAACCTTAAGGCGTCTTCAGGAGAACTCGGCGCTGCAGTTGGAGATGTAGGGGCGCATCTTAACATTGGCTTCCAGAGTTCAAAAGATTCTCAAGATGTGCTGGTCGAGGGACCCTCCAAAGCTGGAATCAGCATGTCTCTTTTGACTGTCATTGAGCGCCTGCAAGAGCGTTCAGACCAAAACACTTCAGACGAGGACATTCTGAAGGAATTGCAGGACAATACCCAAAGCCAACATGTAGGCGATGTTCCTGGGTGTGCTGCTGTGCCTAGTGATATTTCCACTACAGACGGTCTGGTGGAATATATTGCTGGGAGCGAAAGGCCCTACCGCTGTCGACTGTGCCTGTACAGCAGCGGAAACAAGGGTTACATAAAACAGCACCTACGTATACATAGACAGAGACTGCCCTACCAGTGCCCCATCTGTGAACACGTCGCCTGTGACAGCAAGGACCTGGAGTGTCACATGATCCACCACTTCAAACCTCGCATGTACAACTGCAAACAGTGCACTGAGAGGTTCCACTTCAAGGTGAGGAGAAAAAAAAATATCTTTTTTTTAAGTTTCATGGAAATAAGCATAAGAAAGTAATTTCATAGAATATACCTCTATTGTAATGAACGATATTTAATTGGGTCTGTCTAGTAGCTAATTGGGTCTGTCATTACCCCATTTAACTTAATTCATACCAAAAAAAAGATTGTCATTTACTCTAATTTTGTATGCCTTTTTTTTTCTGCACAACAGAAATTATTTTGAAGATTTTTAATATGTTTTGTTTATACAATGAAAGTAGGTGGGTCCAAAACTGAAATGGAAAAAAAAAAATTGTGGTTTAAATGCTCTTCTCTTTAGAAGAAACACAATTAATTGTGCATAGCCTATATTGTATTGATGTAATAAAATAGACTACATAATCTGCTTGATTTGAACTTCATTGAATTTTTTTTTGCATTTCCTGGTAGGCAATGCATATTTAAGTAAGTCCCAACTGTTCTGAGTCTGGAGCAAGTATTAATTGTACCCCATGTAGATTGTATACTAGAGTTCCTTATATTGGAATGCACTGCTCTCCTCTCCCTTGCTTTCTGCTTTATTAATAAACCTCCTCCTTATGAAGCACTGATGATGGTTTTATTAATACCTCATTCAGAGTCAGCTGAGAAACCACGAGAGAGAAGGGCATGGGATAGGCGACGATAGCAGCACACTGACCCATGTTGCTGAAAGCACAACAATCATTGAAGAGTCAGCCAAGATAACAGATGAAGGTGAGACCTGAACAAATCTCCTGTGCTACCCAATGAAACAAAAACTGTTTTCTTAAACCTACTTATAGTCGTGATGAAATGGATGTATATTTGATTTTAACAGATTATCGTGAGAGAAATAAACGTAGGGTGGGGATTTTTGATTGGATTTTGAGAAGTTGCACTCACAAAAGAATACAAGCTTGCAGTCGATTGCCGAGGGGTGGGTTTTAAACTGTCTAAATGATTGGAGAATTCTGGCATACGTGACTAGACATAAGTGACATTTTAAAGTTGCCCAGCAGTCACAATTCATGACTTTTAAAAGCTCATTTTTGATGTTTAAAATGACATATTTAAACATCTCCATTAAAATAATTGATTTGTCTTAAAATGGCTTGAATGTACATACTTCAAAGAATTTGCTAATCATCCTCCACCTCCACTCAATCACACCAGCTCAGACCTGCTCCACTTGCACTTAATTAACTTGAGAACAGTAAATGCTACACAATAGCAAATGACAAATTTGTATAAATGGTTATCAGACAGCGTATTTATTCAAATTCTGAATGGACTATAGCAGGGTTATTCAAATCTTGTTCTGGAGGGCCAATGCGCTGCAGAGTTTAGCTCCAACCTTGATCAAACTCGCCTACCTGTGATTTTCTAATGATCCCAAAGACACTGATTAGCATGCTCAGGAGTGTTTGATTAGGGTTAGAGCTAAACTCTGCAGCGCATTGGCCCTCCAGGACAGGATTTGAATAACCCTGGACTATAGCTTAGAAAGCACACAAATTGTACTCCCCTTATAATTACTAAAAAGCTGTCATTCATCGCGATCTCATGATGTTTCGTTATAATCACTGCACAATCAATCTCTATTATATCACATCTGTACTTTGCTCGTTATAATGAGAGGATTTTTGAGTATGCAGAACCTGATCTGAACAAAACATCAGAGTTTTGAGCTCTGTGCAAGTTGACAAGATGGGTTAAATGATTTCTTTTAATCATAAACATGGTGATTGTGTTTATTTAACAACTTAGAACTTGGAGACATTCTTTTTCTTTTCTGATTTTTGTGTATTTCTCTTTCTTGCTCAGATTCGGCTGGTGAGCAGAGCGTTTTCAAATGCGATGTGTGTGACTACACCAGCTCCACATATGTTGGGGTGCGCAATCATCGGCGAATCCATAACTCCGATAAACCATACAGGTTTGGGGAAAATAACTTTTTTTCATACTTATAAAATATCAGTATAAATATAGAACCAAATTTATTTGGTTGTAAATAGTGGTGGGCCGTTATCTGCATTAACGTGCTGCGTTAACGCGAGACTCTTATCGGGCCGTTAATCTATTCTCAAAGTTGGGCTGAGAGCTGGGTCTATAAATGTAGTTTTGATTGTATAAATTGAATAAATGTAGGTTTGATTGTATATTTTATTTTTACATTGAAGACTATCCAGTGCTATTTTACATTTAATTATTTGGTTTCTGTACCTTGATGCATATAAACTTGAAAAAAAAAAAATTGGTTTTGAAACAGGTGTAAGGTTGTTTGCACCTTGTGGAATTAGTTTACAGCTTTTTCAAGCACTTTGTGATGCATTTTGGAAACAGGAGATGAGCCCATTTTCTAATGCACCATCTAGCTTGATAAACCCCTTCTCAAAGACTTACTGTTTGTCAATTTTATTTGGGTAACACCCAAATTCTGAATGCCTTCGTCAGAATTCGAATGAGCCTTTTTAATCTAGATTAATCTAGATTAATTTCAAGATCACAGTGAGATTAATCTAGATTAAAACAAAATAATCTATGCCCACCACTAGTTGTAAAAGATATGTTACATTAGGAGAACAAATCAGAAGGAATCCGATTTGGCTGGAAATGAAAGCATTATTAGTTATCACCACAAGGGTGCAGTGGTGCTTAAGAAAAGTCTGTGTCACCTGCACTCATTGTGTAAAGCCTTTATCTGCTTATAAAAGAACAAGATATTTTTCTCTTCAACGCAAATGCACATACACTCACCTAAATCACATGCAAGCTCACACAAACACCTCAAGGTCCCATTATGGTCTCTTTGTGTGTGGTGATGCGTCTTGCTTCAGTTCTGCTCACCCATGATCATTTCAAACAGCTTCTGAGAGAGAGGCTTCTTTTAACACAGCCGCATGATCCATTCAAGGCCTGCAATGTATTGCTTTTGCTGCAAGCCGTGCTTTGAGTTCAGCCTCTCTACAAACAGCCTTTCATTGTTCTTCAAATGCAGCCCTCCAAACGTTCAAACACACAGCTGCACACACAAAACAAATATCACCTGACCCCTCTTGACAGGTGCCCCAAGGTCTCTTTTCAAACTGTGGCCTTGAGCCGCTCAAATTCTTTATCCTGTGCCGCACGACCCCTCTAGGTGCTGCAACTGTGATTTCGCCACAACTAATATGAATAGCCTGAAGAGCCACATGAAGAGACATCCACAGGAGCACCAAGCCATGCAGCTGCTGGAGCAGTACAGGTGCGAGACAAACACTGAGCTGGTGTACACAACTTGACTCTAAGTGGAGATGGGTCCTAATCTTCGTTCTGTGCTATAGGTGCTCGCTGTGTGGTTACGTGTGCAGCCACCCACCATCTCTCAAATCCCACATGTGGAAACACGCTGGAGATCAGAATTACAACTATGAGCAAGTCAACAAGGCCATCAATGAGGCCATTTCCCAGAGCAGCCGGTAAGAAGGCCTTTTATAGTAATTTAAATTATTTTGTGTGATGTACTACTATTTTTTTTTTATTTTGCTCCAGGATGAGTGGATATAACTGAAACTCTATAATTATATAATGAGAGTAATTGTATTTTGTTTTTCTTCTCAGAACTGCCATCTGTGGCTTGATGTATGTAGCTAAACAAAAACTTTCTGGGTTTTTTCCCCAAGCTTTTGATGGTGTTTGGTATCTCAGTATTTAGGTTCGCTCTGAAATTGTAAGGGTTATGTAATTCAAAATAATCAACACATATTTATAATATCTTTAAGAAAAAAAAAAAAAATCTTAACCCCAATGGTAGTGTATATAAAAAAAACGCTGTGGTAATAGAAATATTTGCCTCCATATGTATGAAAACATTCTGTCCCAATACTTCTGTAAACATGTTTCGAGTAGTGACTTGAACAAACCCTTGCATCTAAATTTTTAATTAAAGTAGACTATTTAATAAAGCAATAAGCCCCAAGAAGCCATGGTTTACAGTGAATTTATAACAGCTAAGGGGCGTTGTTAAGGGGATTTTATGAAACCCCCCTTAGCTGTTATAAATTCACTGTAAACCACAGCTTCACAGGATTAATGCTTTTCTAAAATGGTTATTCCATATACCTAGTAAGGTTTCACAGCATAAAACAGAGCAAATAAAGTGTAATGATAAAAATAAAAACCGTATTCTTCCACCAAACAATGTAGATCCCACTGATCTATAATATAGAACTGGATTGCTCATTACGTCATTAAAGTGAAGCCGTGGCGCCGCCATATTGGTAATCCCTAGTGTGTGAAAACGTTCCATTGAATTAATAGGAATATTTATGATTTTAATGAGAAAACATCACCTAACAAGTCAGCGTTTATAAATATGAAGTATCACTGTACATTATTACAATGCGAACAACCTAGGCATGTAAACGGTTATTTTTAAAATGTCGGGAATTTCCCTTACTTATTAAAAAGCTACGTTCATTACAGTAGTGAGCATCATGAACATGATAAACATCAGACGGACATGACCTCAACACATATAACAAACGACAGAGTGTTCGTTCTGAAATCTGAATTTATTCAGAGAAATAACTGACTATATGCAGTACGGATTTAAGAAATAAATACAGAGCTTTATTTTCCAGATGGTAAAAAAAAAAAAAAAATATAGAGAAATATTAACAACGTAATTGCATTATTCATTGTAATATATTAAAATCCATTTCTGATACTAATCTGTTCATGTTTAATAGTTCCTGAATAATTCTGTTCAAAAAAGCCATTTTTGTGTTTGATCAGTTACCTGTGTCGTCAGTGCGCAGCAGACACACCCACCAACACGATTTAAATATATCGCTTAACGTGGTTCAACCAATCAGAATCAAGGACTGGAACTATCCGTTTTATATTCTGATTTAAGGAACAACTCTTCAGCTGTTTTTGCTACTGTACCTCGGTCTTCTTATAACTCTCATACTAACAAGTCTAACTAATATGGTCTTAAGGGAAGTCATTTTGTTTTGTTTTCTAAATCGAAGATCTCCAACTACACCTCTGAAGTCAAAACGTGAGACTGGGGTGGAGCGTCCATATGTTGTCTTGAGCAGAAAAGACAAACAGTCACCGGAGGTGGCTTCTGTTACTGATGGGCCAGAGGGCAACTCTGTGAGGTCATCGTCCCGCCGGGAGCAGGCCGTGGCGTGGAGGAGCGGCTCGGGGCAGACACGGCCAGGTATGGAATACTGTGTGCTGCTCTTTTGCTGCTGTATCTGTGGCTTCGAGTCCACCAGTAAAGAGCAGCTGATGGAGCACATGAAGCAGCACGAGGGAGATCTGATCAGCATCATACTGAGCAAGGAGCAGCAGGGAAGTCAGCAGCAGCCAGCAACACACACTTTTTAATACATACTGTCCTTGTAGCATTTCTGCTTGGACAAACAACATGCACAATTCAAAACCTTTTTTTTTTTTTTTATGTCAATCTATCTTTGTATTGACATTAGTTTCCGTTCATGTTATTGACTATGTGTTGAATTTCAGAGGATCAAGTAGTTAACAAATGAAATTGACTTAAGTCAAGTAACTTTTGTTTTGAATTATGCAAATTGGTGAATTTCAAAGGTTTTTTGTACCTCATCTGTTCACAATATACATTGTCGAGTCCACACATGAAAATCAGGCAGCTTCTATCGTTCACTGTAATATTATTTATCTATATTACTTATGTACGTTTTCCTTTAAGGTGGCACTTGCCATGCTGCATTTTGAGTATGGAGAGACAGATTTCTTTCTTGCTCTCCAATGTGTGTCAATGTTTGCATTGATATTTATCAAGCTAATTTATTTTATATGCATGTTCCCCTCCGTTATGTTCATACAAAATTAGAAAAGGTGTGTCTAGTTATAGTCTAATTATGGTGCTATTGGTCTTTTGCTCAGAAATGAGGGAGAGAGAAGTCATCATTGGGAACGTATCTTCAAATTGTATATAATTGTTATATAAACATTATATAGAACGAATTTAACTGTGTTCTCATTGAAACAGCACAAGTTTAAAATTGTCCCTATTTAAAAATGAACTCTTGGAAACATGCAGCAGAAAAAAAGGATCTATGTATAGATTATTTACTATTTTTATTATTAAAATATAGATATTGAAATCAAACTTTTATAAAAAGTTCAAATGCCAAAACTTGGAAGACATTTCTGTTTTCATAATCTTCTTTCCCTTTTTCTTCCAGTTTGTATTATTTTTTTTTTTTTTCTTTCTATCAGTTATAATTGTAAATGGGTAATGGGTTCAAAATGAAATGTATCCATAAAAAAAAAGTAGTAGTTTATGTGGTTGTCAGTGCAGATGATGTTCTGTTGTATTTTGTATTTTTTTTTTCATTTACACACACACACACACACACACATATATACTGTAATATTATTATTATAGGTTAATATCATTCTGAATGTTTTTGAGTGCAGTTTTCTCTTTAAGCTCAAGGCAGAAGTCAAGAGTTTGCCGCTGTCAAATGAAAAAGTAGTTGATGTTTTAAATCCTGAATTGTTATCTCCTGTGTGCACGGCATCTCAAGCACTTGTCATTGCTGAATATTAGTCATGGGTGCCGCTCCAAAACTGAGTTCTGCTCCAGCTGATCATGTTCCTACTGCTTGGAAAAATGTGAGGCTTGGGCATCGTGATACTACAGCAGCACCTTTATATTGAGAAAGCCTAGTAATTGAGATATTGCTTAATCACTACCTCAGATTTACTAGTTTTGTGCCCTGCTCTTTTGACCTCCAATTTAAGGCCCTTAATCAGACTTTATATGCATCATATTTTCCAGGGGATGATTTGCATACACTTAATGCTTGTATGTCAACAGTCTAAACTGCAAAATTGGCATGATTAAAAGGGCATCTATAATTCATTCAGGCTCCACACTGCCCAATGTATCAGAGAATTTTACTCTTAGGAATTAAACCATAAAAAATGTACATACTTGATTATTATATTCTGAACCTAATGTACTAATTTACAATTCAAACTGCAAATGTAACCAAAGTAGGAGCACGGTCTACATATAAATCATGTCACATGATTTTACCGGGACTCTGACTCATTTACCAGTATTGAAATAGGTTTCTCATTTCATTGTTTTAGCACATAAATGTTTGTTTCAGAGGATGTTGTCTTGTTTATGTCCATAATGTTCCCTTGCTACGTTCCAAGTAATGGCTTCAAAGAGAGATTGAGCTTCCTAGAAGGTTCATTTTGTGTCCCAGCTACTGCTTTTATTTTATTCTATCACTGCTGATGTAGTCCAAATTGATCAAGAACCTACCAGTTGGTATCCCATTGTATTCCAGCAATCTTCCAGCCGTTGTTTCTCACATTAGTTCCTAGAACAATTGCAATACATCTGGAATGTTTTCTTCTTCTAAAGCTACACAATCCGTTTCAAGCGAGATCCGCGAGACAATGGTGTCGTCTTTCACGATGAGTCACAAGATTTGGTAATCACAGTGAGGACAGCATCTCGGCCACAAACGTGCCTTCCATTTCAACAGCCTCATCTTTGAATAAGCTTCAGTCGAGTTCAGAAATATACCATAAATCTAAGCCAAGTAGTCTCCCTTTATCGAGTGCTTTGGTATCTTGGATTCTGTATAATGTGCCCTCACAAACTGTGTAATGTATTCGGACACATGGTACTGTACAAGTTTTGTATGTGACTGGCTGTAAATATTTACTGTATAAATTTTTTTTAGAGGAATTCTATTTTTTAAAACTTGTATAAACACTACAGAAAGAAAAAGGATCAAAAGAAAAACAATGAATAATAAAATATATATATATATATATATATATATATATATATATATATATATATATATATATATATATATATATATATATATATATATATTATTAATTTTTTTTTTTTTTTTTTTTTTTTGACTCGCTAAAATTAATCAAAAAGGGTCTTTACTGTGTGTAAGGGAACGATTGGCATTTGAAACTCCAAACAAGCACATCGTGTCACATGCTGCAATGCCAAAGGAGAGAAAAGAAAACTTAGGAATTGTATCTTTTCAAGTACAGAGGTCCAACGGTACCTGTTTTAATATTAGTGTTCCATTCATAATTATTTATTTGTTCTTTTAGAAAGTGTAATGTTATGGTTTTTGCCAGCGTATTTTTGGTAATAAAGTATGAACAACAGTCATCTTAATGTGTCATCGTTTGGTTTTCATAACTCTACACAACAAACTTGAAGCACTTTCTAAAATTTTCTTTTTCCTGCATCTCAAACTTTATCATCCGAGATATTTGTAATATTCTGAAAATAATTTTACTGAAATTATTTGTGTGAATCATGAGAAGGCATTTAGTCTCCATTGTCCTATTTTGTCTCATGGGCAAAAGTAACATGCTGAGTGTTTTATCATTTAACATTTGTCTTTTATACCTGGGAAATGTAAAAATGGGTGCTAGGTCAATTAGTCTAATGGGCAAAAACAGATGTGCTTTTCTGTGTGACTTGACATACCTTGCTTAAAATGAAATTAAGTAAATTACTTTCCTTCCTTTCAGCCTTTAATTTTTACCCATGGCTACTCCTGTGGCTCTTGTGACATTTGCCAAGCCTACATTACTTTATCACAGGCAACAACCTGAAACAGCTTTATGAGAATTTATATACTGAAAGGAAAGCAAATCAATTAGAAATGACCTTTGAGAAGCCACGTTTATTTCATCTTTGTTGACGAAGGTTCTTTCCACTGTCGACCACAGAGAGCTAAAGTACTTTGCAGGTATAGTGCATGAAATTGTGTAGTGTGTACACTTATAGTCTTGTATTTTAGGCTACCTATCTGAATTCGTTACAACATTACTCTACTACACCAGGAAGATAAACCATGCCATAATGGGTTTCAAATGTAAAAATCGCATGTGAATAGATTTCTGAGCCAGCATCAAGTGTCCACCCAACTGAAATGAGCTAATTGAAATTTCAAGCAAATTAAAACCAGCGGTAGGTATGAAAGCTGCTTGACTTGTATGGGTTTAACTTGCTTTACTGTAACCTAAGGCTGCTGGAGCAGCGATAAGCTGTGGATGGATTCCGCTCCTCTTTAGGAAACAAGTCTGTACCTTTTTATAATCCCGTCAAGTTACACAAATCCCTGACAGCTTCTAAAAAGCCCACTGATGTTGTCATTTACAAGATCAGCTTTTCAAAGGCCGCCACGTAATAAATATTTAGGAGATGACATGCAAGGTGGGGTAACACAAAAGCGAAGGGAAGAAAATACTCTTGCTGGTGCCTATGTGCCAATTCTTTTCAAACCTCCCGTTTTTGCATTGATCACAAGTAGATTTTTGTGCTCAAGCAAGTGGAATCAGGAAAAAAAAAAATACATGTTTAACTTTCATGCATGAACTTAGGAATTTCTTCCTGGTCCTCTTAAATATCAGGAAGCTTATTAAAACCGGCTGTGGCACCACACTTGAAGTACCTTACTTCTTGAACCGGACTTCCCAGGGATAACATGAGAGAATTAAAGCAAGAGGAAGCAAAATGAAGAGAACAACTGCAACCCACTTTCTCATTTGTGCTTATCAAGGACTAAGACCAGACAAAAAAGTCTCTTCCAAAAAGGAAAAGTGACAGCCGTCAAACATTTATGCCTTTCTTCCCCCATAATTCTCCTTTCAAGATGAGCTGCCTTTCAATTTATTTCTTACATCTCTTTGATAGTCTTCAGCCCTTTCATGTCAGCAGCCACATCATTTATTTTTTAAATCAAAAACATCTGGATACCCAGATGTTTCGTGCCCACTGTGATGTTTAACTTCTAGAGAAAATTAAATTGGGCTGTACAGAGCTTGTAGATCCTTTTACATTAAGGTACTCACTGGATATTCAAAAAAAAAAAAAAAAGTTTCTAAGTGGTGCAATTGTGCACAAATGTTTAAATGATGGAGACTTGCATGAAGGACATGAATAATTTAGAAGTTATTCTCTTTTCACTTGCCACTGCATGGAGAGCCATGGGGATCTGGTGTTTGATGTAATCTCCATTTCATACATCTGATTGGGGCCAGGGCTTCTGAGACATTCAATAAACAACACACTCGTCCATGTACCAATGGATTTTTACAATTAATGGCAAAATAAATATATTTCATACTGACACACTACAGCAAAATAAATAATAGAAATAACTGACTTAATTTTTTTGGTTGAAAATACAAATGGCCTAAGAATTTTTGCACAGCATTGTATAAACAGAGTAAGTGTGTGTGTGTGTATTGTCGTGAATACAAACAAGGATGTGTGTAGGTTGAGGCATATTTAGGCATATTCAGCAATTTAAAGGTAGGTATCATTTAGACAGCTGAGTGCTTTCGGTCTTCACTGAAGAATAGCATTTTCTTCTGTCCGGATCAGTTGTCTGAAAAATACACCATAGTAAGGAATAATTAAAATTGTGGTTCATCCAAGTGATTTATATTATTGCAGGTTTACTGATTGATTTCAGGGCTGTACGTATAGATCCAAAAACATATCAAACATAAAATATGCCACAAAAATAATTCAGTTTGTCGACTAAAATGAAAATGTACAAAGTTCAAATTATTGGACTTTTTTTTTTACCTCTTTATTTAATTTGCCTTTTGAAAGCTGAATTCTATAAAAAAAAAGTGTAAAGTGTAGATGTTCCACAGAGTCCGTCTGATCACTATCACGCTGTATTTACAGAAGAGAAGCAGACTTACCATTGTGAGGAGATGGTCAATCTCAGTAGTGTCTCTGTATGGACTCAGAGAATTCCACACAAAAGGATGATATGCTTTCCTGCACAAAGATATTTAGAGATTATGTATGGTGTCAGATGAAGGTGCTAGGGGTGTACACATCACTGCAAGATAAAGATCTAAAGGAATACCACTGACTATATTTGAGAGGAACCTCAGGCAGAACACATATTGGTCTGTGTGTGTGTTCTTATCTGTTTTTGCACATCGTATAAGCTGTCATGCAAAATGCACTACCGCTACTGTGGAGAATTTCCATTTAGTAAAACTCTTGAAGCCAATATTCAAGATATTCTCTAAATTCTCTAAATTCAAGCAAGTGCTTAAAAACTAAATTTAAACAAATTACCGGTTCAGATTTCTGATTTCACTCCATTTTACAAAATGTCCAAAAATTTTTTGTAATTGGCCTTGTATTATCCAGGATTTAAAATGGCTCAATCATAATGTGTTTTTTAATATATATATATATATATATATATATATATATATATATATATATATATATATATATATATATGTTTGAACTTCAGCAAGTCGTCTTCACAACATCTAGATGCCTAAATGCATTGAGTTGCTGCCATGTGATTGGCTGATTATCAATTTGCATTAAAAAGCAATTGGACAATTATATATATATATATATATATATATATATATATATATATATATATATATATATATATATATAAAGTGGGGCTCGAAAGTTTGGGCACCCCTTGCAGAATCTGTGAAAATGCGAGTAATTTTAAAAAAATAAGAGAGATCATAATAAATGCATGTTATATTTTATTTAGTACTGTCCTGAGTAAAATATTGTACATAAAAGATATTAACATTTAGTCCACACGACAAAAAAATTGCTGAAATTATTAAACTAACCCCACTCAAAAGTTTGGGAACCCTTGGTTCTTAGTACTGTTTGTGGTCACCTGATGATCCACGACTATCTTTCTGTTTTGTGATGGTTGTGCATGAGTCCCTTGTTTGTTCTGAACAGTTAAACTGAGCAGCGTTCTTCAGAAAAATCTTTAAGGTCCTGCAGATTCTTCAGTTTCCCAGCATCTTTGCATATTTGAACCATTTCCAGCAGTGACTTTATGATTTTGAGATGCATCTTTTCAGACTGAGGACATTTGAGGGAATCAAACACAACTATTTAAAAATATTCAAACATTCACTGATGCTCCAGAAGGAAACAAGATGCATTAAGAGCTGGGGGGTGAAAACTTTTGAACACGATGAAGATGGCCAAATAAGTCTTATTTTGTTGAAATATATATATACATATTTTTTTTTTTTCATTTAGTTCTGCCTTTCGTAAGCAACAGAAGATACTTGTATGTTTCCCGGTACACAAATTAAGTACAATTTACCTTGATCTTCAAATTCCAAAAGTTTTCACCCCCCAGCTCTTAATGTATCTTGTTTCCTTCTGGAGCATCAGTGAATGTTTGAATCTTTTTAAATAGTTGTGTTTGAGTCCCTCAGTTTAACTGTTCAGAACAAACAAGGGACTCATGCACAACCATCACAAAACAGAAAGACAGTCGAGGATCATCAGGTGACAGAACACAGTACTAAGAACCAAGGGTTCCCAAACTTTTGAGTGGGGTTATTTTAATAATTTCAGCAATTTTTTTTGTCTTGTGGACTAAATGTTAATATCTTTTATGCACAATATCTTACTCAGGACAGTACTAAATAAAAAATAACATGCATTTAGTATGTTCTCTCTTATTTTTTTTAAATTACTCATATTTTCACAGATTCTGCAAGGGGTGCCCAAACTTTCGAGCCCCACTGTATATATATAAGCTCTGATTAAGTAAGATCACAGTATTCACAAGCTTTGATGTTTTTAACTTCGTTGGTTTGAGGCAACTGGTTTCCTCATTTTTGTCTGTAACCATTTGATTTTACAGTGATCCCTTATGAAAAAGAAGTTTATTCAAGTGTGCTATTAGTATACTTCTTTATAACTAAAATAAAAATAGGAAAGTATGCTTTTGTTTTACTTTTTATGTACTTCTCAGAAATTGCCTTTATGATGTACTCCTCAGAAATCTACTTAAAATGACATTTAAGTATACTTGACTTATACTTAAAAAAAAGTTTAAATATATTTTAACTATAGTAGTCAACATTTGAAGTGGATCAAAACCTTTCATCAAAGTTGTCCTAAAATATAAAACCAAAGTGCATTCTTGTCTTAGGGCAACGTTGATTCACTTTTTTGATCCACCTTAAATCTACTGTGTCCTTGTGCTCCTAGAATCCGTGTTTTCATTATCATACGGTAGTGGGCACTAGTACACATTTTCTGCACAGAATTTCCAAATAAACATAAGTGAAGAAGAAGAAACAACAGATACTAACATATGTAACATGATTATCTGACCTGAAACAGCATTAAAACTGTATGGAATGTTGACTGATGAAGAGTTATCATTCTGAATCCAATTCATAGTCTTTTTTCAGCTTTTGGTTCAAAATGTTATTTCTTTTTTTTATTTTTATTAAACTTACCCACATTAAAGTGTTTACAAAAAATAAAATAATAATAATGCATGGAGCTATAATAAATTGTTTTTGTTTACAAGCAGATACTCTGTTTTTTCTTTTGATGTTTTGTATGTTCAGATATTCATGTAACAAAATATATACAAATTAAAACCTAAATAGGGGCACAGTAGTATACTTAAAGTATGATGTAAAAGTTCACTAAATGAAAACTTATGAGTATACTTGCAGTATAAAACTACTAAACTAATAGTTTACTGAGACTATACTTCAAACTGTACAAAGTATTTAAGTAGTAAACTATCAGTATACATATACGTTCACTTTTAGTATAATTGCAGTTCAAACTACAAACATAGAGGTAAACTAGTTGTGTACTCAAAGTTTGCTACTGTTATACTTAAAAGTATACTTTTATATACTGTACTAGAAAGTGGGCCAATTTAGTCCCAAGAAGTATAGAAACAGTACACTTACAAGTATACTACTAGAACACTACTAGATATTTGTATACTTGCTACATAAAGTATACTTAAAAATATACTTGAACTTATGTATATTTAATAAAATAAACTCAAACTATACTACTTTTAGGTAAGGTATGTGAAAAAATATCTCTGTACCTGTATTTTTTTTTTCTGTCAATGATTTTCAAATGACATTTTTACATTAATAAAGGTTGAAGTCGACTCTAACTCTTGTAAACTAGGTCTGGAGAATCATTTTGATGGTTGTTTACCTCTCAGGGCGCTGATGCAGGTGGACTTCAGAGATCTTCTGCATCTCAGCTTTGATCTGGCCCAACTTGTCTTTCATCAACTGAGTGTGAGTCTTGGATCTGTGTCTCACTGATGGCGTACTGCTAAGTTTCGAACGGTGTTGCTCCTCTCTATGGTTCTCACTGGGACTCACATCTGAGGAAACATGACCTGTTTGGCATCAATAACAGAGTCACATATGGTGGTTTGATTCTAATTACATAATAAATTAGGTTTTATAAATGTGCACGATTGTTGATTTGGTGAACACAGGGTTGAGTATGGAGCAGGCCATTGGGTCAGTGCGTCAGGGGCCTCAGACTATCAAGGGCCTCAAGAGACTCATCCAAAAGAGGCTGGGCTTCTGTTGCAGTGTGACCCTAACACTAGGATCTCTTGACATACATTGCAATCTTATAGGGTTCATGGTTACTACTGTAGTTAACCAGGTTAAGCCTTCCTTTCATACCACTTACAGTTCATAGCAATACTTTCATCTGTCAGATTGGTTCGTTCCTAACTATTCATTAAAAAAATAATAATAATAATAACATAAAAATTATACAGTTATACAGTCAAACACACACACATATATATATATATATATATATATATATATATATATATATATATATATATATATATATATATATTTTTTTTTTGGCCAAACAGACATAAAATTCATGTCTAAGCAAACAACGCAACATATATTAGAGTGGTGTGCATAAAGAGCCATCATTGAATATAAGCTTTTGTTTTCAAATCGTTATAGAGGAAAGTAACCGCTCCTCTTACCTAAAGTGGCTGCACCTCCTGTTTCACATTTTGCTGGCAGGGTTGTTTTGTCCTCATTTGCTGGAGTAGATGTTGATAGATCTAATTTAAGCAACAGAAAAGGCAGACGAGAAGGGTTATAAGTCCCAGTTACAATGACAAAAGATGTGGCATTAAGCAAAAAAACGCAGTATTTTAAATTTGTTTCTGAACAGAAGATACTCTTCACTGTAACTGATGACCCTCTGAAAGCAGGACCACATAAAAGACTGCACAGAGAGAATGTCTAGCTAAATAAAGCGGTGAAAACAAAGCATTCAAATTGATGAGGCCGTTTTGTTTCATTTCTAAACTCTGTAGTCTGAGTTTGCCCACTTGCCTTTTAAATCTTCCAGCGATGTTGCTCTGCTGTTGCTTTCACTGGATGATGAGGAAGAGGAAGACATGCTTTCAAAGGAGTCATTTAATAAAGTGTGTATACTAAATAAACACTTTTTGTTTCACTATAGACAGGAGTATTCAGTCTTACTGATGTTGAAGGCTGTGCAGTCATAGCAAACGGTAGTCAAGGTGCAGTCAAACAGTGTTTGCTGCAGGCGGAGTTAAACTGCTCTGAGCCTGCATATCTGAAGCATACCCACACAAACTGAAGCAAACCATGGTTACCACTGTTTTTGTTCATGGTAGCAGCACATTATTCTCACAATTGTAAATCAATTAAAATGTTATAATTAATGGCTTCTAAAACAGAGGAAAATCAGTTACAAGGATGTGGCTAACCTCAAATCACCAGAGTTAGCAAGTGCTGAGGATAAATATTAAGAATTTTTTTTTTGTTTATTACTGTGACTGAGCTTACGCCTCAGGTTTGCCTAAACACTGTTCAAATAACAAAGTAAAGAAAGCAAAATGCAGGTCCTCACTTAAATCCTTTTGAGGTTTGCTGCAACCCCCTGAACATGTCAGCCTCTTTAGAAGGGGAACCAGGCAAAGAATTAGGAACTACAGATAGTCTCTTATCAGATAACAGTGTGGGAATAGTCAATGTATAGGGCCTCGATCTATTGTAATGCACAAACTGTTCTTGTCCATAGGCTAACAAACCAGTATGTCAGTTCTGGCTCACCACCAGAGTCAAATATTTGTGCAATCTTAAAAGGTCCCAGCTTAATGCGGCTCTCCACTGGAATATGGAGTCACACCACAGCACCGAATGCATAGTGCTGGTGTCTGAGGCCAGAATTCTAACACTCCTGAAAGCATCTTGTAGATTTGCAAGTGAAGTGGACACGGATGCAGCATGAGATGTAGAAATGTTCTGGTCCAGTATATGCTTGGCTAGTAACAAGTCAGTGGACATCCTTGGTTCTCATCCATGAACCAGAAAGTTAGGTGAGAACTTGGTGTTAGAATTAGGTGAAGAATTGTATGCAAATGCAACCTGTTTGATATAATTGACCCATTCACCCCTACATGACAACAGTATGTTAGCCATCTGATCTGTCAATGTTCTGTCAAAACGTTCCACCATGCCGTCGGACGCTGGGTGGTAGGGGGCAGTGCGCGTTTTCTTTATATTTGGCAAACGACAGAGAGTCGAGAGCACTTCTAATTCAAACTGGCAGCCCTGATCAGAGTGCAAAGATTCAGGAATGCTGTGTATCAAAATGTAGTCCTCAAACAAGCATTGAGCGACAGTCTGTGCAGATTGGTTAGCCAGGGCATGCAGGTTAACAAACTTTGTGAAATAATCCTCAACCACCGGTACATAACGATTTCCTTTGGTTGTTTTTGGCAGTTCCAAAATGTCCACTGCGACTCTCTCAAAGGGTTGCGTTGTCAGGGACCCACCCATAGGTGGTTTATGAGCTGAACAGGCTCACGACGTGTTTGACATGCTGTGCATTGCTCACACCACATGTTAATGTCCTTAAACATAGAACACTCATTCTGGAGAAAAATGACCAGCAGTTGGGGCCCCGTTGAGCTGCTAAAGTATGTCATTATTAAGAGCAGGATGAACTACAACCTGAGCAACAGGGTCGCCTGTGGGAAGACAGGAAACTGAGCGACACAACAGCCCATTTATTTTAAACAGATGATTAACCTCAGTCCAATATTTAGGTAAATTCCAAAAGGTACCAGTCAGCTGTCTCCTAGGAGGCCTTTGTGATTGCTCTACCCAGTGCCGCACTGTGTAGATATCTGGATCATTCTGCTGTATAATAACAACATCCGCTAGATTGTATGACAAATCAAACATGCTCAAAATGTTTTCTGGACTTAAGGACAAGTTAGATACAGCCTCCTTTTCAGGCATCTTTCCTGCTGTCTCACTGTCCTTCATGTCTGGTGTCACCGGGAGGCAACAGTGGTGTAGTCGGGGCCTTACGCAAGTATACAGCACAGTGCTGCATTTGTGCCACAATGTAAAGTGATAAACAGCCCAAGTCCCTTCATTCATTCAGATGTGACACAGAATTATTGTTCTAGTCGTGTCGTGTGATATATGAAAACATTAAAGGTTCTGTAGTGATGTTGGCTGAAAACAGCCATGATAATGTAAACTGCATGAAGAGGTAAACTGGAAAACACCAACAGGCCTACATAGACTTGTCAATTCAGCACCATAGTAATTTACCATGGTTTTATTTCTAGTGACCACCATCTTATTAATAGGCCTACTAATTATAAACAAGAACTTCTCTCTTTAGATGTTTAGTTATAATTAATCTGAATGGAAGTAAAATGTTGATTCAGTAAGAGCCCGGTTAAATATAAATATCAGTGTCTTTTAAAAATTAGGCGTGTATTATTTACAAATAATAAAGTTCTTAAAGGGATAGTTTACCCAAAAATTAACCATTTGCTCAACATCATGTCATTCCAAACCTGTATGAATTTCTTTCTACTGTGGAACATGAAAAATAAGATAATTTGAGAAACCCAAGACATTGTTGTCCGTACAGTAGAAATCAAAGGTATAGGCTAAATGGTTTGGGAACACTCTACAAAATATGCGTTTGTTCCACAGAAGAAAGTAAGAACAGCATACAGGTCTGCAATCACTTGAGGATGAGGAAAGGATGACAGAATCCATTAGAAGGAGGCCTAATTTTTTTTGCCATTCTAGCTCAAAATCATTGCTTTAGTGTCAAATGCATTTCTATCTGACAAAAATGCATTTGCTTTGAATTTCAGTAATATCTATCATTAATGGTTTCTGTCCTGTTTTATTTATTCATTTATTTACTACAATTGAATGCCCTATAACCCCGCAGTACATTTATGGGGGGACTTGTGGGGTGGATATGTCCAGGGCTGAATTTGAACCCCAGTCCAAACAAAAAACAGGGGGGTTGGGCGCGACTTAGTAATAGTAAACCACTTTTTTCTTTAGGACTATACCACTGGGAGGCGGGTAAGTGCATCAGCATTTTTATGTTGATTGCCCTCTTTGTGCAGAATGAACCAATTCAGCGGGACAAATTCCAAAAGTGATCTAGCCCTTCTGCCTGTTGGGTCATCCTCATCCCATCGGCATGCAGTGCAACTGATATAGACCATGACCTGTAGTAAAATCATTTATTTCTCTGTCTTGGTCGACCACCTCTACCTGCTAGTGTCCATTAGAAAAATCCAATGTGCTGAACCATCTGCAGCCCGTTAATGCATCCAGCAGGTCATCCACACGTGGCAGAGGATGAGTGCTGGACTGTTATACTGTTCAAACGTCTATAATCAATGCAGAAGTGCGAGGCACCACATTTCTTTTTTACAGGTGCTCCTGCACCAGTGCCAGCAGTTTTGCCCTATCAGATGTTGAAATTGGTGATTCACTCAAAGATATTGGAGGAGAATACACCAGATATTGGGTGAAACACTGTTTTATAGGAATGTCCTGTCTAGTAGGGTTCAAAATGTGTGCTTTAGTCAGTCCATTGTGCACATTAGTGAGTGTGTGTGCCACAACTAGACCAGCAGACTCTGACACACTAGGTTCCAAATATCCCATAAAGTCATTACACACCAGGGAAAACCAATTTTGACTGGCACAACTGACTCACTGAGGGATGGAAATTGTATTGTCTGTGGCCAGAGACACATTGCAGCATGTAGGGACAAAAGCTGAGCTTTTTTGCCTGGGGTTCACCTAAACACTTTTTAAATACTAAAATAAAGAAAGCGAAATGCAGGTTTTATATGAACAGTGTACTTTTTAGTCTCCTTGACTCCAAATAAGCTCACATGGCACAACTGGGTGCTCCCGTAACATGTGCATGCCCAAAGTTTTTCTACAACAAGCCCTAAGGGACAGAAAAGCAATACACATACAAACGCAACCCTACAGCCTTAACATCAACTTCAAAACTCATATTACATTACCAAGTTTGGGTTTGAGGAAAATCACATTGCTTCGATTGTAGTACTGTGAAATATTAGGCTACAGATCTTGAAGTAGATCAGAGATCAGAAATATCTGGTAAAATGACAATTTTGTGCATGTATGAATTCATTGCAGCAAGGCCTGTTTTGTTTCTCTGACACTGCTAGGATCTAGCTAATATAAGCCCTTACAATGGAATACATTAAAATGCACTGCATGCAATACATAATTTACATGTTACGACAGAAAATATGAGCGACACAAATAAACCTTTAAATTGTTTTTATTTCCATGAGCAAATACCTTGCCGTGGTTTAGCACAGTTATCATATAAATTATCCAGAGCTATTGGCCGTAATGGGTTTCATGACCATGCGTCCCGGGGCAGGTGCTCAACAGGTACTCAGACTCAGAGGTGTAGAGTCTCTCAGGAGAGAGAGGCGCTGGATGCGATAGTGGATGTGGATGTGCTCAGTGTAAACCCTTCATTTCTGCACGCTGCGGTCAGCTGTATGCTGTCAGCCTGCGGACGAGAAACAACACGGCTCTAACATTTAACGAACTGCTAGCGGATTTCATGTTTTAACTTGATTTGTATTCCCGTTAATTGTATGGAGGAGAGGTTTGTTTTCATGCGCCGCTACGCTCGCACGCTGAATGCGATTGACCGTCAGGAAGGAGGAGCTACCGGACATCCGATAAGGAACTACGAGCTTCATTGAACAGGGTGAGAGACGCGCATGTATTAGTGCAAATTACCGTGCATTGTTTTACAGTGAGTGAAAGAGATGAGGTGAGACAGCAGGCATCAGTCTGCAGGTCCCCCAGCTAGCCGGAGACCGAGATCAGCGGCTGATGCGATCTGAGATCTCCTGACATTGTGCTGAGCTGTGAGCAGGAAACGCCGCTGCAAAACACAGGCCTGCCAATGAATGAATGAACGAATGAAATGAGCGCGGCGCGATGCTTTGTTGTCTTGTCCGTGCGATAATAACCACGAGTGCGCTCTTTTGTTCGTCTCTGTTTGTTACGGACGCTCTCCGGATGGTGAACTTGCGCGGAGTTCGCGAAAGTGTCACGAAGCACCGGGAATAGAGGCATTTTCACACCGTTAGCTCTAGTGTTTCCGGTATAACGGGAATAGATCGTTGTGTCCTAGCGAAATGTTTGTCAACACCGCGAAAGAGGCGGGTTTTAATTATCGTTGTTAATTGCGCGCTGATTGAGACACACGTACATCAGAGTGTAAGGGAGAAACAGCTGCTGTGTTGTGTTTGTATGTGAACTACGATATCTCACCATACATAATAATAATTTACTCAAAACCAGGGCGCAAATGATGGGCCTGGCCTTCTCTTGTTCTTTGTGCATATCAGTAGCTTGTGTATTAAAAAGCCTTTTCAAACAGTAAGCGCAGTTTTGTAATAGATAAACACGACAATAATGTATCATTAGTGAACAAAACGTTAAATTGTGGTAACAATAGCAAGTTCGGTGTACATTATCTTTATTTTGATTACAGTTTTTTTTTTCTTTTTTACCAGTTTTAGTACCCATATATATATATATATATATATATATATATATATATATATATATATATATATATATATATGATGTCCTGACATCAGTTATGATTTTATTATAGATTTATACATACATACAAATATATATAGAGAGAGAGAGAAAGCGAGCATGGGAACAGTGATGACTTAATTGTATATTAGGATGTTAAACTTGGCTTTTGTCATTATTATTGAACCTATTTCACCAGGACTGGAAGCCTGTTTTTCCACTATGACTGCCCCGCGGCAGAGGAAGGGCAGTAAAGGGAAGGACCCGGGGTCCAACATTCAGAACCTGAAGCCTGACTGTACAGATGAACCCAAACAGAGGTTTGCAACAGGTCAGTGCTGTTTGTTGCAAAAGTAAATGCATTTAAAGGCCTTTTACCCAAAAACCTGGGACAGCATGACATCAATTATTATTATTATTATTATAATTGGGTGAAGTATAACTTTAATATCAGGCCAGAACCTTGATATATGAATGTCAACATGGCAATGTATTTAAAGATTGATCACGTGAAAAATTCAAAACAGATTTATATACATTATTGTTTTGTTATGTATAATAAAAAAATAAAGTATAAAATATTATACATGAATAGTCATATAATACCAACCCTACAGTAGATCTGTGTGAATGTCTCTTCCTTGTTTACCATGTTTATTGTTTTAACAACATGGTCAGAGTAATATTGTGTCATTCTCTCCAGGTGGTTTCTCATGGTGGACAATCTTGTGTCTAATGACTGGCTCAATAGTCGGAGTTAGTCTGGGCTTGCTGTGCTGCATCTATGTGTCTACACTTCATGAAAATGACCTCTGGTTCTCCAATATAAAGGTAAAATCCAGAGCTTTTTTATGTTCAGTGTCCTGAGACCACCTTCTATTTGTGATTCATTTTCTTTTCAGGCTTTGGTTAAAAGACAAAGGTCTTTTCAGTGTTCTTAGGCAATGTTCCTAATATAAGGAACCGCTCAAGAGGTTTAGATTCATAATGTGTGGTTGCGCTTTGTCAGTGATGGTGTTCTCATCTGTCTCAATTTCCATGCATTTCCTCTTGAAAAGGAATTGTTTTCCATATGTGCTGACAGATTATTTTTCTTTTCCTTTTTGGGATAACAGTCACTTAAAAAGCTAGCCAGAGTTTGGGCTGCAGATCGTGTTATGACTTCCAGATCTGAAACAGATGAATGCACCATGCCAAAAAAAGTTATGTCATGTTCAGCTGGATAAATCATCCTGTCCCTATAGTACACTTGTTAAAACAATACAGATTAGGAGTAGTTTAACCACATCTCCCAGATCAGTGCAGGATTTACTGCTGCCGGGTTTGCTGTAGGCTTAGTTCACTTCCATGCAGTAGCGTTTGTGTGTGACTTTGGATTTCTTGTTGGAATCTGAGGCCTAGTTTTCATTTAGGGAAGCTGACAGCAGCCAAACCTGTGCTGCTTTCATGTAAGCTTTAAACATTTTGTCCTCAGATTATTTTGTTTCTCAGAACATAATGTATCTCATAAATACCGTGATTGAATATGCACAACACTTCATAACACCAGATTAGAGTGCTTTTTGTTTTGCGGGGTAATTTTAGGCCTGCAATATCTTTCTTTCTTTATGCTTTCAGGCATATTTAATAGTCTAAACAGCATATTTACTGTATCCTGGATGAGCTCCCTAAAGATGCAACATGAAGTGGACAGTATTAACTAATGGTTCCAAACCCAACTTTTTGGAGGACTTTCTCTCTAAATAAATGCACCAGATTCAGCTTGTTAGTAAAGGGTCTAAGACATGGGTTGCAGATAAGGGGGACATTACATAAGGGACAAAGAAGGAACATATATGACACCGATTTAAAAGATGATTTTGTTATTCCTGGTTTATAATAGTGCAGCATGTGGAATGGGTGGCACAAAAAGGTCATCTCAAGTTCAAAATGAAGTCAGAGGGTGACAGCGGTGGAAAAGGGAAGCTCATGCACGCTGGCTGGTATTTAACAGCTTGCTTATGAGTCATCTTACTTTTATCTGTACTCTTGCTTTTCTGAATACAAATGGATGACCACAGTTTTAATCCCCGTATGTTTCTGTCATTCTCCGGTTAAAGAGCACCTCCAGCACTGAGTGAGCATTTGAGGAAGAGTGTGCTTTATTTCCAGGCAAATGAATCACCTGTTCTGTTTCAGATGAAGAGCTGTGGGAATGTCCACTGGTTAACAGCTAATCAAATGTCGTAACAGAAAGCTCTATTCGAAGCACAGGCAAATGTTGCATTGTTTTTAGAATCGTTTCCATTCTTTCAAGCAGTAAATTTTACAGAGGCTGTATAAATGTTCTCAGCAGGAGTTGGTCTTTCAGTATACTAAGTTTAATACAGTAAATTACGATATTGCCATTCATTTTTGAACAAAGGCATTGGATGTCCAATATGCTGCTTCTTTGGGACAGCACCCCAAAGCAGGAGACATTTGGAACGCTTTAAAATTCATTGCATGGGAAGTCATGTCCAAGATGGTTATAGCGCCACACAGTCTTAATTTCAAACTGGATGTCGTTCGATTGTTAGTTCAAATAACTGTTTTTGCAAATGCTCTTAAGTTTTTCTAAATGATGTTCCAAGCTCCCTGCCCCCCTCCACATCTATTTTATGTTTTTATTTGAACTTTTTTCCTGACTAACGAGAGGTCACCAGTTGTGCGGTCCACATGCCTTCCTTCCTGTCTCGGCCCCTCTCTTTCATCACATGTAAAATGTTCCTCCGTCAGACTGATGGTTGGTGCCAGCTGGAGCTTACACTGATCTCGTGAGGTTTTGTTTTATTGTTTTATTACGTGTGCTATGAAGTGTGCTATGAAGGTTCTGGAAAGACCGATAAACAAAAGAGCTTGCGGTCTCAACCAGGGAAAGACAGACAGACCTTTAGGAAAGATTGAGAAGACGGCGAATAACAATCTTCGAGAATGAAGGTTCGTCGCAGGAGGAATAGCAGTTCGGATGATAACTCCGGGGCCGCCCAGGACAGACCTCCTTTGCTAAACTTTGGGGCAAAAGACAATCTGAGGGATTCCATGAGTGGGCAGAGGGACACAGAAGAGTGTCTAAAGCTTTCAAGGAATCACATTCCAGGACAAAACCATTGGCTGGCTGTTGCCATAGCAGCAGGATTACTGTTGGCAGGGGTTATTGGGTTGTTTCATGCATGGTCTGTTTATTCTATACATGAAAACCTGCTGTGGTTTTCACACTTAGAGGTAAGGGAAGCAGAATCTGTCTCCATTTTTGTTGCACGAATGTTGCTTAGAAACATTGTTAAATGAAGTGAATGTTCGCAGTATTGGTCATTAGGTCATTTTCCTTTGAGCCAATTCTCATTGTGTTATCTTCCATTATTACTTTATAGTACTCTCCGTTTTCATGGTTTTATATCTTAAAATTGCCTCTTTGAGTTTGAGTTTTTCAGAAAAATGAGTGTTAAAGCTGTTTTATGAAGTAAAATAAAAGCGCAAAGTCTTCTTAAACATAATTTCATATGACTCTAATCTCTGTGGAGCGTATGGATCTTCTTGTTTGAAAACCTCTTCCACTTTAAAACTCCACTTTATTTACAACGCCTGTTTTTTTGTCTTCTTCAAGGCTTTTATTGCGAATGAATTCAATTTTTATTCTGGTCAGATAGCTGCTCTGATTTCTTTCTCCGATGGGAACTGTATTTTATTTGAACACCATTTACTCCTGTCGTGCTTCTTGTCATAGTTCATTTTTCTGAATCCTATCCTCTCTTGCATTTGTAGGAAGTCGAGCGTGAAATCTCCTTTCGGACAGAATGTGGCCTTTATTACTCCTACTACAAACAGATGTTGAAGGCACCTTCTATACAGCAAGGTAATGAGATCTATTCACGAGACAGGTTTACTGGTTATACAGTCAGTCTTGCCTCATATCATTTTTCTGATGGAGCACTGATGTTAAAGTCCTTGGTTTTTCTTTGTATATAGAAATATAGTCCCTATAAGGACAAGTTTAATTTCATTGTAATGGCCAGAAATTTTCAAATATGTTCATGTTTGTTCCCGTTTGTGTTCTTCCTATTTAGCTCAGTCCATAATGCCAAGTTTCTTGAAGCACACTGTTTTCTTTTATCACTTATGTAATCAGAGAGTTATCAAAGGAAAGCTTCATTACGTAACCATATCAGTGTGACTGCTCTCAGAAAATAGAGGAAATGTACAACTTTGCTCTAAGTGGTCTTTGCTCAATCTAATTGGCCTAACAGCCCCATTTGGAATGGATTTTGTTTGTGCCTCTACACTGAAAAACATCACAATTAGGTCATTATCCACTGAGACCGAAATGGTAAAGAATCACATTGGTGCCAAAAGCTGTTCTCTAGACATTACAATTGGGTCTTTGTACTTAAAGTACGGTAAAAGTATGTTCAGAGCGTTGCTTTTCTGTTAAGCAGTCATAGAAATTGATTAGTGTAGCCGTCATGGCTGTAGGACTATCTACAGTATAAAGTAAGTTGAGGTTGTTTATTTCCAAATCCACTTCCATTATACCATTTAATGGCAGTTTTGGTCTGCATATGAGATCTAATTATTAGTTAAGTAATACTGCTATACACAGCCAAAATACTACAAATTCTGTCAAAATATTAGTCTCTTAGACTATGATCTGTCTGTGACAGATAGGTTTGGCTCAACTATCTTAAAAAAAAAAAAGAACTGATTGTGATTGGATTTAGGAACTGTTATCTAAACAAATAGAGAATAAGATTAAATAAATATCAGTGTACACTCCTGTTCAGAAGTTTATAGTCACTGATTTTTTTTTTTTTTTTTTTTTTTTTTTTTAATCTTACTTACCAAAAATGTAAATACATTTTTATAATATGAAAATATTTGCATTTCTAAAAAAAAAAGTTATTTTCTATTTTCTTTTGACCGAACAAAACTAAAAAAAAAAAAAAAAAGATTAGCAAAAAACCAACAACTCTAAAACACCAAATTAGCAAATTAGGATGATTTATGAAAAATCATGTGACACTAAAGACAGCTTTTTCAGCTTTGACATTACAGAAAATAAATAAATAATAACATGGTTATTTTAAATCGTCATAATAATTCACAATATTGCTGATTTCACTGTAGTTTTGATCAAGTCTTACCACACTTATAATAGTGAGTGTACACATATTTTATTTTCCGTATTTCTCGGACTATAAATCACACTTTTTTTCATAGTTTGGCTGGTCCTGCGACTTATATTCAGGTGCGACTTATTTATCAAAATGAATTTGACATGAACCGAGAGAAATGAACCGAGAGACATGAACCAAGAGAAAACATTACCGTCTACAGCCGCGAGAGGGCGCTCTATGCTGCTCAGGGCTCCTGTAGCCTACTCTGAGCAGACTATAGCGCCCTCTAGTGGCTGGAGACGGTAATGTTTTCTCTTGGTGCTTGGTTCTAAATAAATGCGACTTATAGTCCAGTGCGACTTATATATGTTTTTTACGTCATCATGACGTATTTTTGGACTGATGCGACTTATAGTCCGAAAAATACGGTAACCTTATTTTCTGATAACAGTAAGGGGAAAAAGTCTGTTCACTTATTAAGCAGCAATGGCAGTCCTGTGTTTCAGATACTTTCTACTTGTGTTTCTTAGCCATGCTTTCCAGAGTTCTTGGAGTGACCTCCTAAAGTATAAGTTTTACGAAAGCTGCAATACCACAAATGAGCATGATTCATTAAATGAACCAGTTTGGAGTCAGAGGGACAGCAGTCAGAGTCTATTTGTGCAAAGTGTGACTTTTTGTATCAGTTTAGCAGGTTGTGTGTGTTCTTGTGTTCACAGGTCTTTATGAGCTTATTCATGACAACACTACTGAGTCAAAGAGAACAATAAACATCCTTCAGCGCATGAATATCTATCAAGAAGTGTTCCTTAGCATTTTGTACAGAATACTTCACATCCAGGTGATCGATCACTTCTGTTTTCTTTGTAAGATTAATAGATTCTCTTGGGTTTTCGGCTCATTTTTTCTCTGCCCTGTGTGCTTGTGTGTTTGTTTTACAGACCTACTTGGAGCCAATTTATTTCTACATCTACACAGTGTTTGCTTTGCAGACAGTGTATGTCATTGCCCTTTTCATCACTAGCTGGTTACTGAGTGACTCATGGCTGGCTGGAGCCCTCAGTGGCGTCTGGTACATTCTCAACAGGTATGTGTGCACATCAGACTCTCTTACACACAAAACTCACCTTTGCAGTCCATCTGGAATAAATAAATGCTTGTTATAATGCAGTGAGCATCTCAATTCATGTAAGCGTGAAAGCTGATAACTTTCTCTAAAATATGAATTGATGACAGCACTGTAATGACATTTGTAATTTAAGGCACTTTTATTCAATACCACGGGCCACCTGCCAGGATGTGTCCCATGGAGCAATATTTTTCAATATTTAAGAATCTCTCTTTGAACTGTTAAAACAATACAGATAGTCACCACACCAATCTATTAGTTGAGCTGATTGGGATGCTCTGATTGCACCACTGTGTTTACATTTTTTTAAGAAATAAACTTGTGAATGGCTTTCTGCACTGTAGACTCTTTATACTTTTTCCTTATGTTTTCTTTTCTCACAGCTTAGGCTTGTGTTTTCTGTGTTTGATTGCATTCTTGATTTGTGTACAGAGTGGATACCACACGCGTGGAGTTTACAATCTCTCTAAGGGAGAACTGGTCAATACCTTTCTTTGCTCTTCAGGTGGCTGCCATAACCTGCTACTTAAGGCCACAGCTAAAACCTATTCACCAGGTAATCTTCCATCCTGATTAAATTAGATGTCTGTTCTGTAACCATTTCAGATTCAGATTAGTGATGAAAAGTCTGATTCTTTTTTCTGTAAATCAGTTCTTCGGACAGTTCATGTCAATGAACCAGTATAAAAATAAAAAAAAACACAGCTTTTCTTTTAAATCATCACATAATTATCACTATAATATCATGCTGTTATCCCAGCTGGTGAAAATACATGCTTAAACACTGCACACACAGTTGTACTATGCATTTGTTTTTATGAAACTTACCTTTCAACGTCTAATTCACACAGGCTCATAGACTTAGTCAGGTTAGACACCTATCAAACACACTGAATTTGACACCGATGAAAACCAGCCTGTGAATGATAGACTTTACAATGGCACACACTATTAAGGTCCTAAATCAAGTACTTTTCACAACTTACGTATTTCAGTACTAGTTCATGAAGTTTTGAAAATCGATACAAATGTGAAAATCATCATTACAGCAGCAACCAAGCAAACATTAGATTTCCTCTGTTCTATATGCACCACCTGCTATCAGAGAATGAATTGTGCCCTCATGTAGCCCAAATGCTTTATTTGTTTAATTCAATATGCTTTGTATGGTAAAGTGTCACAAGCAATATAAAAGGACCTTTTCATTTCTAATTTGTTGAAAAAAAAAAAAAGTACTCTTGTTTTGAGAACTACTGCTGCCAGATGATGAGCTAGATCAAAATGTGCCACAAGCACCTCCAAATGGAAATGGAAGCTTCTGAACACTCCCTCTTTTTTCAATTATTTGGATAAGCAGATAATTCTTCACCCGATTTCAAACTTCTGCTTGAGTATTGCTGTGTTTATGCTCAAATAGTGAAATGTTGGCCTTTTGTGGACTTACATTGGCCGCCGTTTCCCTGTGTCCTTTAAGTGCACAAGACTGTACGGTGTCCCATTTGTCTAAGGCAAGCTCCACTGCATACTTCTACCCAACAGTCAAATTGGCATTATGTCACCAAAGCGTGGGCTTTGAGGAAGACTGAGGGCTTAGGCTGCCATTGAGATAGGATAGTCATGGCTTACATTGCTTTATTTCTATATTTGAATGAGATAGGAGAAAGAGTAGGAAACATTACAGAAACTTCAGCTTTAAATAAATGCAATCCAGTCAAGTAAGTCAGTCAGTTTTGTTTACTCACTAGGCGAATTAATGAAAAATTGCAAATTATAAAAAAATAAAATATGACTGCAAGGACTGAGAAAATAAAAGACAGTAAGTTGTGATAAATCGATGAAATGGAGGTTAGCAATTGCAAGTGTATGTGTGAAATATTTCTTCTGCTGAGCACATATTTGTTCTCTCTCAGTATGTTCTCTCAGCACAGACTCTAATTGCTTTCCTGACATATGGTAAAGTGGGTATAGAAAAGAATCACCCCCCTTTCAAATAATAACGTTTTGTTGCTTTTCAACTTGAACATTTGAAACAGTTTTTGTTTTTTCCAGCTGTATTTACCAAGTCCAACTTATAACATCCAAGTAAGTGGTATAACACCTATATATATATATATATATATATATATATATATATATATATATATATATATATATATATATATATATATAAGGAATTACTGAATTGGAAAAAGGATCACCCCCCCCCCCCCTGAAAATGACTTTTAAACTCAATCAGGTGAAGCTAATCACCTTCTCAATGGCCTTCTCATCAAAATACTCACACAAGGGTGTTATCCTTTATCAAACTCTGAATCTGTTTTTTTTTTTTTTTTTCTCTGACATTGCTGTTCTATATTTCACTTGGATGTTATAAGCTGCACTAATTAAATACAGCTGGATAAAACATAAACTGTGTCTGTCTTCAAGCAAAATGTGATTATTTTTAAGGGTATATCAGTGTATCTCACTGGAGAAATTCTCATTGGATGAGCTCTGAAGAAATTATTTTATTTTGTATGCTTGATTTTAGTTTCTGTGTGCAGTTGGAATTGAACATGGTTTTTCATTCATGTGCTCTCTGTCACAGAGGGTGGTGCTGTGGCTGGTGTTCGTCTCCACCTTCTGCTTCTGTTTGACATGGCAGTTCAATCAGTTTGTCCTACTGGTGCAGGCCCTTATAATCTTTACTCTGGATTGTCTGGACTTCTTCACAGCGGAACAGGTAACACTCAAAGACACATATTAGAGACTTCTCACTGTTTGAAGTTGATGTGTGGTGGGATATTCATTTCTTTCTCCCTGTAGGTGGTTTCTCTGTACCTGATGCAGGTGTTCAGTCTGTTATTGGTGTGGTTACTGCAGTTCTGCAATTCTATGATTCTGGGCTCTTTGGTGCTCAGCTTCATTGTGTCTGCCCTCTTTATCAAACACTTCCAGGTCAGTGTGCATCTCAGTACACTAGTAAAAATGATTTAAGTTGGCAAAGTAACAGTATAAATCCTGATTTTGTGATTCTAGGAACATGCTTTGCATGAAATCCTAGATATCACATGCATTTATTTATTAAATATGTGTGTTTTCATCCAGGGCTTGAGATTTTTTTTTTTTTTTTTGCAGTACGTCACTAAAGCATTTTGTCAGATCTTAGAATGACATTAAGCAGACATTAAACAGACTGTACCAAATACTGTTAATAATATGCTCCTTAAAGGTGATGATTAAATGTTTGTACACAAATATGAACACAATGTTTTCCAGATGATCTCAGTGATGGACTGTACATGTGTTTGCTGGGATGTGGCTCTAGTATTGCATTCTGAATTACCAAACAGAATTTAAAAAAATAAATCAATCAAAAAGAATCTAAAGCCATATTTGCCCTTACGAAAGGAAATATATTTACCAATATATTTCTTAAAATATATTGTGATATATTGTAATATATAATTTTTTTATTTTCATTTTATGTTCTAATATTTTATATATTTGAATACATTTAATAATATATTGATGATACATGTATTATATAATATATTGCAAAAAATACAAATGATTGACGCTTTTAATATATTTCAATATATTGGAAAAATATAAATATATATAAGAATGCCTAATATATTACATGTTATTTTCCAATATATTGCAATATATTTTTGTTTCACAAGGGTGGGCAGCTTAGTTGAATCAATTTTAACATTTTTGTGCAGTAGCTCATAGCATTTTTTGTTGAAAAGATTCAGCATGTGGGAGTTATAACCTTGCTTAGTTTTTTATTGAACTGGGTAAAAGGTTTAAAACAAATGTAAACAGTTTTTTTTTTTTCATTGAAGTTGTTAACCATGTAAAATAAACGGAGACAGAAACTGTGTTTTCAAATTGATTTATTTAAGTGATGGATGGAAAAATGACATGCATAGCAGTTATTTTCCAGAAGCATGTAAAAAAGGAAACACATGTATTATTATCATTATTATTATTATTTATTTTCTTTTATTTAAATTGCAGACCTTTTTTGTTTTTGTTTTTACAGGCAAACTAATGTAAATTCTCAAAAAAAGTCCTGTATAATGATTTAGAGCAACTAAATACATGTGATGTTACATGTGATGGCAATGTCTAAAAACAGTAGGCACCCATCACTTCTTAGCTACAAACTGAAATCAATTACTTTAAAGACATTTCCTGAAAATGCATCCCATCTGAATAGAGCTTAAGACTAAAAAATGTTTTGATTGAAAACTGAGGCTAAGACTATTGTTGTCGTTTATTTATTCATTCCTGCTGTGTGTATGTGTGGCTTTCAGACGGGACTAAAGACGGGCAGCTTTGTTATACGAGTAGGAAAACTGGCTCTTCACACCCTCCTAGTCTTCACATTAACTTTCACCATCAATTATTCAGCCAAGGTGAGCTATGAATCGTGTTCTACATCGTCTGCCCAGACATTAACGGTAAAAAAGAGCTTCTCTTCCTGCTCCTCCTGAGACACTAGCTTTGCTCTCTCTCTCATTGTCTTTCTTCATATCTCACTCTCATAAAACCCCACACCGCCGATCTCACGAGACACTTCCATGAATGATTTCATCCTTCGCTCTCTCCATTTTAATTGACAGACAATACTCCAGCTGAAATCAGACGAGCACATCTTTAAGTTCATAAAGGCCAAGTTTGGCTTCGGGGCAACGAGGTAAGTCTCTGTTCGTCTCTCGTGATGCTACGTCTAGCCTTTTATCATCAGTCAAATGCCATATTGTGGTGTCTTATTCCAAAGTGAGATCTGCTCAGAGACTAGAGCAAGCCATTAATCTGCTGTGATTAAATGTGTCCGGCTCTGGTGGAAAAGTAAAGTCTGGCACACAATATACTCTGCTCATTCGCTAGATACTTATGAAGCCATTTCAGTTGATCAGAAGCGTTGCTGCTCCCAATAATCTGTATAATACATCCAGCCCGATCTCCCTCCCTGTCTCTTTCTTTCAGAGACTTCGATGCCCGCCTCTATCTGTGTGAAGAGGCTTTTGGCTTGTTGCCGTTGGATACATTTGAGCGGTTGGCTGGCACAGTGCTGCTCTATCCGTATCTGTGCACGCTCAGTGTGCTCTTCATCCTGCTGCTGCTGGTGGCGCTCTCTAATCTCAGGTAAAACTACTGCATTGCTTCCTGACTGTAGGACATGCACGCGCACTACCACACCATATGCTACGCATTAGCGAGACGTGGATCTGGGACTTTAAATATTCTCATAATGCCCGTTTTTCTAATTAGAGCACAAAAATATGCTGAAAATGACCAGTAGAGCAGTGATTATAGCTTCATAACCACCTTATCCACCACAGGTCATAATGCTCATTTATAATTAGAGCTATTAGTCTTTATTAGACGTGCTACATAATAATTGGACGCTAGATGTATTTCTTTCCATAAGGGCTTGTGAATGTGTGTTATTATGTTCAGTTCAAAGCAGATTTGCTGTTGCTTTAAGGGCTGCTGTGACCCTCTTTTTTGTTCTCTTTTCTTATCAGAATCACAGGCGCCCATAAACACCCAGAGGCTTTGCACCACACACACACACACACACACACACACACGCACATACAAATCAGTTAACCCTTCTGTACTTAAAAACTAAATAAATAAATTAAAAACCACACATGCTTGAACTCTGAATAATGCTGCTGATATTGTGTTTTAATGTGCGGTAATGTTTCTAGTCATCTTGTTTGATTCCTAATTCTTAATTCCAGCTCTAATGGGTCAGGCCAAGCATGCAGGGAGAGAGAAGACAGGACCTTTCGGATGCGTCCGGACGTTGCTTACAATCTCTTGCACACAGTCTTCTTCGGCCTGCTCGCCTTTTCCACTATGAGGTAAACAACTAGTAAATTGGACAAGTTTTGTTGCTTTCATACCACGTATCTCTTTCCTTCCATGCAAATATTTTCCTTCTGTATTTTCCTCACTCTCCCGTCTGTAATTTCATTCCCTGCCGCTGTCGCTATGGTGCATCTCAATTTCAACCTCTTCTCTGCTTCCACTTTCATTTCCTGTCCTCCACACCGCTTCTGATTTGTGATCTTCTTCATCTTATTAGTCCGTATCCCAAGTTGACAGTTCATTCGTGATTTTAATGATGAATGAATTATGGTAGAACACTGCGATATCGCTTCATGAAATTTTTTGTTTGGTGTCAGAAAAGTAATAGAGTTGGAAATGAATGCTGTTTGAGTCTTTCATGTTTGCAGTGTGTTGTCTGAGTGAATGGATTTCTATCTTTGCTGCTGGCAGGATGAAGTATTTGTGGACTGGCCACATGTGTGCATTCGCCGCTTTTGGGGTGTGTGGTAAGGAGGTGTGGTCGTTGTATCTGAGGGTCCTTCACTGCAACACTAGAACCATGGTGAGTGACACACATCACAATTCAGAGATAATGGCACATTTGTCCACTAGCTTTTTAAAGTTTGGGATATTTTAGTAAAATAACAGCAGTGAAATATTATTACAATTTAAAATAACTTTTTCTATTTTAATATATTGTAAAAAGTAATTTATATGATGGCAAACAAAACCTTTGATCGGTGGTGTGTATACATGTAAACACACACACAGATATGCGTTGTAGCACTTTTTACTAAATTGTCCTCTAGAAAAGGAGAAATGAGATCATAATTTCATTTTGAGAATCATATTTCATGATATTTATTCTGTATAAAGATAACTACTGTTTTCTCAGGGAATCTTGCCTCATGTTAGGAGTACTGGGAATACATGAATAATGTACGTTTCATATAAAAGTGGCATACTAATGCACAGTCCAATTCCAAATCTTATTTCGCTGCATATTCACATTTTCATAAAAATAGTTTTCATCAATCAAAACACATTTTCATAAACAAGAGTTACTCCTAACACTGATTTTAATTTTAATGTAGTGCAGCAGTTTTCAACATTTTCTAATAATATTTCTTGCATTGGCTGCAAAGCAAACAACTTTTTCACAGAATCTTACCCCCAAGCATTGCATTACCCCAAAGACACACTTAGCCTCCCAGCAACTATTACATTGCTTTATACAGTATTCTGTAGATTCACCAGCTTATATGAAAATATATGCAATTATATATATATATATATATATATATATATATATATATATATATATATATATATATATATATATATATATATATATATATATATATATATATATATATATATATTATACTATTTTACAGTTTTGCTCATAGTGTTAAATAACTTTTTTTCTCACACGCTTCTATATGTTCATGTACATTAGAGTTTACCCAGTTTACTCCACTCGCTTCAGTACTCGATACAATTAATAACAAAAACATAAAAATAGAATTCAGTTCATGTAGAGGCTCACAAAAGATGTTTAACACATATCACTATATACAAGTGTCATTTTGAAGCTATGGTGCTCATTGTTATAAACTAATATTGAGTTTCAGTGAGATGTGGGTTGTTTTTTTCTGCATAGATGTACCCATGTCCACACAGCCGGACATTTTATTTCCCCACTAGGTGGCAATGTAGTTACAGCCCTCAAGACTAAACAGTTACAACCTGTTTCTTCCCATTTGTATGGTTATTTTTCCATTTATGTTATTAATCTGTTTCCACAGATGAGACTGATCAGATACTCTGTTCCTATTGTAATACTGGCGTTTCTTTATTACAAGGTAAGACATTTTTAACTATGCGGTCATGTGTCTATTTGCATATATTGCCAAGCTGCCTGGTTAGCTGTGTGCCAGAAATAGTCACGCAGGAATCCTAGTGCAAGCAAAAGGAATCCGTATCACACTGTGTGTGTTATTTATTTGAGTCTTAGATCCACAATGCGGTTTTATTTTCTCTGGTAACACAGCAGTGGGAATAAGGAATTAGAATGTTGTATGTTTGTGCATCTGGGTGCATATTGGGCTGATTTGTTGACCATTGATTATTGTGAATCATTCCCATTAAAGTGGTCTCACACTCTCCCTCCATCTCAATCGCTGTCTTTCTGTTGACAGTTTTGGCCCAGACTGATGGAGGAGATATCTGAGCTGAGAGAGTTTTATGACCCAGACACTGTGGAGCTAATGGAGTGGATCAGGTAAAGCAGCTGTAATCTTCCTCTTACATGCTACAAGCAAACACTCGCAGACAACGATCAGACCAGAGGTCTGCAACCTTAGACACGCAAGCCACCGATTGCACTACGAAGGGTATTTTGCTTCTCACAGAATAATTAGTATAATCTAGATGATGTTTCTGCTAGCAGCATTATAATAATAAGTGCTAAAAAACTCATAATAACAAATCAGTCTGGCATACACAGTGTTTTAAGGAACAGTTCACCTAAAAATGAAAAATAGCTGAAAATGTACTCACCCTCATGCCATTCAAGATTGATGAGTTTGTTTATTTATCAGAACAGTTTTGGAGAAATTTTGCATTACTTCACCCACCAATGGATTCACAGCGGTGAATGGGTGCCGTCAGAATGAGAGTCCAAACAGCTGATAAAAACTTCACAGTAATCCAGAAGTATTCAGCGAGACCCCAGTCCATCAGGTAACATCGTGTGAAGCAAAGGCTGTGTTTGTAATAAATCCATCAAGACGATTCCGACTTGAAAATGTTGTTTGTGGATAAAAAGCTAGTCCTCCATCCTCAATATTGATTCCTCCAGTGAAATACCTTGTCTTGTGTGAATCAGGAGAGAAATATGCACAGATCAAGCACCGTTTAAACAGAGTTCTAAATACATATATCGGTGGATTTTGATGTGAAAGGACAACAGGGAATGGACTTTTTCATTGAATGATCCACTGGTGAGCAAGATGTAATGCTAAATTCCTACAAATCTGTTCTGATGAAGAGACAATCTCATATACTTCTTGGATGGCCTGAGGGTGAGTACTTATTTTGAACTATTCCTTTAACTTTTCTCACACAAAACATGACGCTTGAAGAAAGATGTCTTCACCTTAAATTAACATCACACAACACAACTTTACAAACACGGCAACATCATGCACATAAATGGTAAAAACTAAAACATTGAGGCACTGATTTGCATAATTTATTCATGATGCCGTGAATGCTGGGAAACGGCACCATAGAAATCAAAATTTTCTGCTTTTTGTGGGGGCTGAAAAGTAAAACCGGCACTTAATGTCCATAAAATTTACAACTTATGGATCAAATATATGTTATCTTACTCCCTCTTCCACTAAATTACAAACTGTGAAGGATATAATAAAAAGCTGTTGTGAATACTCTATTAATCGGATAAGATTTGCAGCAGCGAGGCAGCAGGTACTTGTGTTTGGAACTGGGCCGGTGTAAGATGGACGTCATGAATTAGACATTAGGTGCTGGATAGACTCCAACAGAACTGGCAACAGAAGATTTCTTCAATGACGCCATTCTCACAGCAAGCGGGAAAAAAAAAGCGCTTGCTCATAGTCAAGTTTCTATGTGTGATTGTGTGCGAGAGAGTGAAATGTTTGGGCTGCAGTGACACAGGTGATCTCTTCCTGAAGAAAATGCGATTTGTGTTGGATTAGAGGGTGAGTTCCCTTGGCTGTGCTGTGGCATTAAGCCACTTCCACACGCTAATTAACCATCAGATTAAAGAGTTAAGCGGGGATCACTTCACACTTCTGTCTGTGCTTGGCTTGCCAAAGTCTGCACTGTTTTATATGTAGATTACCAAAGATGCTCTTCTGCCTAGAAAGGGAGGGTGAGCATGAAAAGCGTATCGAGGAGAGTGGCAGTATCAGCCTCCTCTAACCATGATTGGAACTTACTGCATAATAAACCACATACTGTGACACAATGTGAAGAGGGAGGGCGAGCAACTACAATTGTGCAAGTATCGCTGTCAAGCAGTCTTTTGATTTATCTTGAGCTTAAAGCAACACACCAGACACTGCCTATGATTTTATAGTGAGTGTGTAAAAAAAGATTTGTTGGTTTTATTAGACAACTGTATAGTGTAGAGTGACAGGTGCTGTGCTTCATAACCTAGTGAGCTGCCTTGCTGTTTGCTGCCCACATCGGCAGCATCCTCGTGAGTGATTGATTTGGAATGCTGTACACAGGCAGTGACTCTGTGTGTTATTATAACCCTCCTTACATGGAGCACACAAAAGACTTCACTCCAAGGGAGGTCTGAAATAGCTGAAGAAAGCGATCCATTAGCATTCTCATTCATATCAATTGCCGTAAGTATGCAATTTAAAATCTGCTATATTTGCTCTTGGCATAGTTCTAAGGATTATGAGTATTGTATGCAAAATGAAGAAGCATATACCATCACTTAACAACCTCAGAATTCACGAGAGTTGAGAAATCTTATTCACTATGGAGAAAATGCATGGGATATTTACTTGCTTCACCCTGGCTTTAGCATGTTGCAATATTAATTTCTATGTTTTAATGAGAAAAATTTTACTAGATGCAATATAAAAATATGTAACACTGATTTAAATAGTAATAATACATTTTATTTATTATGCACTTTTCTCACACACAAAGCGCTACAACAGAGTCAAAAAAGAAACAAAAAAGAAACAAGTAAAATACAAATAATGAAGTATATAATACTATATAAGACAACTATATAAAACAAATCAATAGCCTAATCAGCAGCTGACACAACAATCATGGTAAGCAATATAAAAAATGTGCGGAAACAGTTTCTAGTGAGCTGTTATATATAATTATATTATTATTATTTGTAGCTTAATTAAAGCTGCAGTAGGTAACTTTTGTAAAAATATATTTTTTACATATTTATTAAACCTGTCATTATGTCCTGACAGTAGAATATGAGACAGATAATCTGTGAAAAAATCAAGCTCCTCCCAGTGGTCCTATTGCCATTTGCAGAAACTCCATCGCTCCCGGTAAAAAATAACCAATCAGAGCTGCGGTCCGTAACTTTGTTTGTATTCAAAATGTATATAATAAGCGAGTACACCATGAATCCATTTTCCAAACCGTGTTTTTAGCTTGTCCTGAATCACAAGGGTGCACCTATAATAAGTGTTTATATTCTGACTATTTTAGATTGCTTCGGGGGTACCGCGGCGGAGTAACCCGGAACCTTTGTGATTCTTCATAGACATAAACAGAGAGAAGTAGTTCCGGCTACAATGTTCTTCCACAAGACGCAAGCAGTTCTGTTTATTAACCGCTAGAGCGTCAAAAGTTCCCTACCGCAGCTTTAATTATAAATACTTCTATAAAAGTCTCTTGCTTTGTGTGCCGTCTTTGTTGGTTTTTCTTTCCACTTTAGAGTCACCATGAAATGGAATTTGCAATTCATATTTCCTTCTCTGTGATATATACAAGTGAAATGGCTTCTTGAATGAAAAAAAAAAAAAAAAAGTAGTGTGGGATTTAATTTTTCTATCTGGAATTGATTGGATCGTTGTCTTTTGCTAATTGCTGTGATCTCATTTGACTGACAGATTGCTGGAGGGCAGGCTTTATTGCTCAGGGATGTAATTAGGAATTCACTCATAGTTTAAATCAAATAATCAACTCTGAACACAGAAACATCGTTCCTGGCTGAAAACAACAACAACAAAAACACTAACAATAACTTTCATTAACCAAAAAGGATATAATACAGAGCTCCACCATCTATATACTGTACCTACTATAAAGCCCAAAGTATACCAGTTTTTATGTAAAACACTAGTGTACGCGCACAGCTGAATGCATAGCCTTTCAAAATACTCCATTTAATGGCATTCATAAATCAAAATCCCTTTCAAGGAAAGTCAGTTCACTCGTGGCCATATTTACAACATCTCCTGGCATCTGTTTTGGATATGCATCAAGACAGGCTTGCATCTACAGTACTTGAATGGGGAAATACTGGAATCCCATAAACTCACCGGACAATGGCATTTAAACCATAACAAAATCTGACATGAGCTGTCCTATAAATATTTGTTTTTATTCACAAATGCTATTAAAAAGCATACATTCCAGATTGATCCAGCCAATGCGCGTGTGTCTGTGGGAATGGGAACTTCTGTTGGCAGCTGCAGTGAAGCAATGACTTTACCATTTAGCGGTTGGCACGTTCATGTGGATATATTCAGAAATATTGCATGTTGCTCTTTTTCCCATCAGTTGTAATATACGTTAACATTGACAAACTGAGAGTTTTGTTCAGTCTCTGCCTATTTCTTCCAATTTATTATCAATAAAATGTGTTTGTGCTCTTTCAAGCTAGATTGAGGGTGTCCACCTCACTCAAGGGCTTCTATTGTTGTGGTCATCTCCAGTAGTTTGTAATAAGACAACAATATAAAACAAATCAATAGCCTAATCAGCAGCTGACACAACAATCATGGTAAGCAATTTTAAAAAGGTTTCTAGTGAGCTGTTATATATAATAATATTATTATTATTTGAAGCTGGATTAATTCTTTGAAGCTTCTCACACCCAAAGCGCTACAGAAGAGTAAAATACAAACAAAAGAGAAACAAGTAAAATACAAACAATACTGTATATAATACAATATAAGACAACAATATAAACAAATCAATAGCCTAATCACCAGCTGACACAACAATCATGGTAAGCAATATTAAAAAGGTTTCTAGTGAGCTGTTATATATAATAATATTATTATTATTTGAAGCTGGATTAATTCTTTGAAGCTTCTCACACCCAAAGCGCTACAGAAGAGTAAAATACAAACAAAAGAGAAACAAGTAAAATACAAATAATACTGTATATAATACAATATAAGACAACAATATAAACAAATCAATAGCCTAATCACCAGCTGACACAACAATCATGGTAAGCAATATTAAAAAGGTTTTTAGTGAGCTATTATATATAATAATAATATTATTATTATTATTATTTGAAGCTGGATTAATTATAAGGGCTTCTATAATCATGTCTCTTGCTTTGTGTGCCATCTTTGATGGATTTTTCCCCCTTTACTGTCACCTCAAGTACACTCTTCAAGTACACTCAAGTTGACTGACGTCTTTGGGTATGTCATGTCTTGCTGTTTTTCAGATGCTGAGCTACATTAAAAGTAGTTCAACACAGTGTGTTCTGTTCCATTGCATTGTACAAGAATGTGACTTAACAAAACGGGTCCCAGGAGAAAGGGGTTGGGAACCTTTGGGCTAGTTCATAGCACAAACCGCCCATGTGAATGCCATCATAATCTCTACCTAAGAGTTAAGAACCTACAGTCTCTGCAGATCAGCTGAGAAGGCTTTTGGGGAGGGTGTCATGTGTATGTGTCTTCTCTTCATGACTGATCAGTGGCCTTTCAGTAGAACCTCATCTGTCCCGTAGATGGAAGCGAGTCCTTTGTCACAGTTCTGAGACTCTGTCATCACAGTCAGTCTTACCATTGTGAACGTCTCCCTGCCATGTAATTAATTTAGCCTCTTTTGTTTTGCAGTTTTCTACTGTGCACTCTTTTATTATAGCTCCCATAAAGGAGTTATTTCTGAATGTTGCCTTGTTTTGAAAAAATGAAGATAAATTAGTCTTTTGTTTTCTCTGAAGAAAAAAACTTTCTCGGTCCCTCCGAGCACAAGTAATTTGTGTTTCCCATCTGAACAAAGATGCATTTTTCTTCTTTCTTTCCTACATGTTTTCGACATCTTCGCTCTCACTTCCACTCTAATCGTCACTCTAGACAATATCCTCCTCTTTCCGGTTTAATTTGATCAAATTAGTGGCTTTTGCTGCTGCTTTTGCTGTAGACCTCTCGATGGAGATGTTGTTGAAGATGTCTCGGTGGAGATATTTAATAGCCGTGTTCACAGATGCTAGCCTTGTTTGAACTCCAGCAGAATTTCACTAATTCACAAACACCCCGATATACACACTCTGTACACAAATGAAAAGTTAGCCGACACCATTTCATACTTGTCATTTGTCTTGTTTTTCCCCTGAGAATTTTACATTTTTTTTTGTACGCATATGCTTTTGTTTGCCAGTTGTTGTGGAATCCAGCAAGAAGTCTCAGGCAGTAGAATTATTGTTCATTTAAAAACATTCCAAATAGGTTTACTGGTCCCAAATGACTTCTTTAAGTGACTTCTGAAACCTAGAGAGTGCAATGCAATTTTACTTGAGACATTGTCGGTGCTCTCACCTGATCACTCAGTCTCTCATCACTCTGTGAATCCTCCTCCGACAGATGCTCCATCCCACCCTCTCTCTCTCTCTCTTAAACAGCACTCACATATCTCCTCCTGATTTAGATTTATCTCCACACTGGCCAGTCTGTTTGGCATCTGAATGACATTTAAGTACGGCTATCCACCTTACTTTTAACCTAAGAGCAGGCACAGCCATTTGCAACTTAAATGTGCAAGCCTTCTGTAGTCACCTGTTTTCAATTATTTTTAGCTGTGCAAAATAGCTCGTTATATTGCTGGATATTGCAAACTGGTATTTCTTATCATATTATTTTAACGTATTGTCGTAATTATGATCACACTGGTTTGAAGCGCAAATAGTTTTACCGCTTACTGCTGCGGTCTTGTTATTCTTCTGGTGATTCGCCAATAACGAATGGCTAATGAATCTGAAGTCTCACAGAAAATTGCTTGGAGAATAAGGCTGATATGAACATGTTTGTTTGTGTCTGCGCACAGTAATTGTGAAAATATGTACTCTTCCCACAGTTTACCTTGGACAGAATTGCCTTTTAAGATGCTGAAAATATGTTTCTATTTATTCCTCTGTTTATATAAAACCAGCATGAAGGATGCGTTTTAGGCGACAGGGGAGAGGCTACATTTTATAAGCACCTGGCAAAAGTTTTTTGGGCTGGATTTTCAAAAAAACAAAACGAATTCACACTCTCATTTGTCATTGGCCCTTTCATCTGCTTTTCTATCTATCGCCTGTCTCTCTCTTCACTCTTGAAGTGTTGACAGACTTTTTTTCATGTCATCCAGCACCTAACTGATTTTTTGTTTCATGTCTTCAGACTATCAGACCATTTGACAAATGGTCACTGTGCTGAAAGTATCATCCAGAGCACTCATCAGTCTGAACCAGATCAACAGATACCAGATATTTTTAACGAGTGATAATTCAGACAGTTAAATCATTATTGTGGCCTTGAGAGTTTGTAGTACTGGTACACAGGCTGTAATTTAAGCCAATGGCATTGAGATACCTCAAGGCGCATGACTGACATGTCCAACCATGCTATCAATATCAGCCTTTTAAATGATTGAGTGCTTAACTTCACTGACTGATTTATCTATATTTATAAAAGTGGATCAACATCAATCCAATGTGAGGTCATTAATTCCGCTCTCTAAATTCAAAAAGCATTTCTGTCTAAGAAGATGTACTGCATAGGCATGCGTCTATGAAGATATGGCTATTCAGGCAACCTTTTGTGTCCCTCTCTTTGAAATATTAATGACGTTAATTATTTTTTATAATGTCAGCAGGATGCAGGCTAACACAAGCTGACATATACATATGAGAATATAAATGTGAAAGTAAATGTAAATCTGGTAGAGGCCAGTGCAGTCCCTTGTCAATACAGAGTAATTATATAGATCCACAAAAGCAAAAAATGATGCACTGTGGAGGAGAGGTCAAAGGTCAGTCTATTCACAAATTCCTTGGTTAAATAGATTTTATGCCCGTGTACTGTGGATTTATGACCAGGTGAGCTGGAAGTTACTCAGAAAATCCCCTTGCTACGTCATTGCAAAACAAAAACCTAAAAGTGTAGAAAATCTAGTAACATTTTTCTCATTAAAACATAGAAATTAATATACAGTCGCACACAGTTAATTTGCATCCTTAACTCTAACCTAATGTGCATAAGCAAAATAAATAACATAGTCACTGTTGCACAACACTCAAGTCTTTTTCAGAGGATTTAATGTAGCACAAAGAGACAATTAGAACTGTAAGTTAATGCTCATTTAAAAATGTATTTCAGTGGTTTAGTAGGCATCAATATTATATGTAAAACCGTTCTTAAATCCTACATCCTACTGGAAAGAACATGAAAGCAATGCAAACTTCATTGTTTCACTAACAGAAAACATAGTCAGACTTTGTGAAGTCGCATTTGAAACCATAAAATGCATGCTGTCGTGCATGTTGAATAGCAGGAAACCGTTTGTCTTTGTATCGTCATCCACAGCAACTCATATGAAAGTTAGTAAAGGCTGTTGTTGGAAGCATTACTGGTAATGAATTGTGCTTTTGAAAACAATAATAACTCTGCTCTACAGTCGCTGTCATTGATGAAGGATAAAACAGAAGTTTCTTTACTCTGTTATTGAAGCCTTTTGCTGTGTGAACACGGAAGTGTGAAAAAAGGTCTATTAGGGAGAAGAAGCCCAAGGAGATCATTCGTCTCTGATGACATCTGTGCTACTGTAGTTGACCATGTGCTTCTCTGTGCACGATATTTGATAGAAGAGCATCTGAGTGGAAAATCCTTCATCCGGTTATAGAGGTGGCTTGTGAGAACATTACTTTCATGAGAAAGTTCACTCGGACTTTAGTGAGAATAAACTTTTTTATTTTGTTTTATATTTCATACAGTGTATGAATTAATACTTTTACTTTAATACTTTTTTGCAGATACTTTTTTGTGTGCTTTTGAATTATTAATTTTACAGCAATCTAATTCATTACATTTTTTTTTTTTTACATTTGGATGGATTGGTTCACATCCACATTACTATTCAGTTAAAAATCAATACGATCACATTTGAAACAGTTTCTGAATATGCATTTTTATGCTTGGGGAACATTAAGCTTTATTTGAGGAAGCATGTATTTTCTACTAGAGGAACATAAAGGCTTACATTTTGCTATTTCAAGATATTTATTTGGCAGCAGCAGCTGCTTGCTGGAACAGTCGGTTATCAACACTGTCTGCGTGCAGCCCGATTTTTGTGTCCAGGTGCCGGGTGAAGGTTGAGACGGTCCACTAGGTGATACTGTGCATGTGTCGAACTGGTCCATCAACGCTAGACCCCAGTAGGGAATACTTTAAAAGCTAAAAGTCTTATACATGTTTAAAACACTGACACACACACACACAAAACATATGTATGCAGTACACTACAGTGAATGTTTTTATGTTGTTATAAAGCAATTCATTTGTTGACTAGATCAAGGCCTGAGAAGGAAATAAAGTGGGAGAGTAAACACACAATATACGAGAATTGTCCGGAAAGTATCCAGCCATATAATATGAAAAAAAATGAGATGAGAGATGCAATACAAAGAAAACTGCTGCAGCTATGGGCAACTGGTGACTGGCCGCTTCATAATGACAGTGCACTGCTCCATGTATCACTTCTTGTGCAGAGTTTTTTGGCGAAACATCAAATCACCCAGGACTCAGCCCCCCTACAGCCCAGATTTGGTGCCCTGTGACTTCTGGCTTTTCCCAAAACTAAAATCATCTTTGAGGGAGAACTGAGGCGTCATTGTACTATGTACAGTGTTTCTTGTGTCTTATTCGATAAATGTCTCTATCTTTCAAATGACATGGCTGGATACTTTCCGGACACCCCTCGTACATATGTATCCAATTACAATGCTATGGCCTTTGGGTAGATCAGAAGTTGGGAACCTATGGCAAAATTAGACAGTTAATTTTTCTGCAGAATAAAGCAGCCGATTGCAGCTCCTTTGTTGTACAACCTACCAAAGTTAATGAAAGGTTTAATGATATATTTATAGTTGTACTAACCACAGTGCATGTTCAGTGCCGTTCGAGAGTGTCACGACAGCAATCAGCATTTCCATGGTAACTGCACTCAGATTCAAGCAGCTAGACTGTTTGTGGGGATGACAAAAAGAACGGCAAGCGAAAATGTAAAAGTATGTAAAAAAAGTGACTGGACTGAAACATATCCTTTTATTGAAACTTGTGCACTGCTGTGTCCAGAGACATTTCAAAACATTTCACCTATCAACTTTCGCTTTTACCACAGAGCACAATTATGGCCTATGCATCGTATTTATGTCAATATGATAATCTGCACCGTTTTTCACTAGGCAGGCTGTTTGTGTGAAGCGAAACCTCTCTAGGTTTAGACAACACAGCAGGACACTGGAACAAAACAAGATCTGAAAATATCTTTATAGACATCTATGCTGGAAGACGAGACAAAAAGTTACTGGTGAAAACTAGAATGTTTTCAATGAATTCAATTGGATTTTAGGTTGGTATCCATCTGTCGGTCTGTCTATCTAGCAATAGAGTGTGTACTGTACTCTCAGGGCTGCCCTCTGATAATTTCTCATTTTCCAGTCCACATACCCCTCTAGCATCAGAAGGTCTGCTCCTGAACACTGTTACTGGTAGAACCAATGTCTCTCACAATCTTTTTCATAGGTGCTTGTATATAAGATCACATGATAAGTTTGTCTTTGAGGAGAAGTTCATGCCAAATTCTTTGAGGCCCCTGTAATTGGAGCCAGTTTGTTCACTGCTTCATTGCTTTAGTAAACTTTAGATTGAAAATAGCTGTTAGTCATTCTATGTGATTGTGTTTGTGAGTCTGTCTCCTTTGCTAACATCTTTTCATGTGTGGTGCAAGCTGACCAGCGATGAAACAGTGTGTTAATGTACCCGCTATGGGGCAACATAGAGTTAGTTTTAGATTTTGTCTGTGCATGTGTCTGTGTGTGTGGCACATAGTTTCTGGACTCTGAACAAGGTTGTGCTATGAGGACCCATGTTCACAGTTGACCCATACTGACCACTCTTGTTCCTCTGTAATGAAATATTTCTGGACCGAGATGAAACCATCACATCCTCTGTTACCTTCACAAGGACAGACACCGGCTTGAGCTGAAACAGACCTCGAAGCGTGAAATCTGTGACAGTATTTAGTTTTATTGTCTAAACAAATTGACCAGACATTTTTGAATGCCCGAGGCTGCTTTTTTTAATCAGTGGTTGTTTTAACTTGTTTTGCTTCAGATTCAAAATTACTTTTTGTGGGGGGAAAGCCCTTATGAGTTAACATTGAAATGTATTAATACTACTGTGAACTATATTTAGATTTACTATTAATTAGTTTTTTTTTTTCTTTCTTGTTAACTCTTCATAATCCAAACCCTAACTCTGAGGTAAGTACATGTAGTTAATTAATATTGCTAAGTACTATGTAATTACACTGTAACAAGATACCATATAATACAGTGTATCTTTTTTTTTTTCTTCTTATAATGTAAAGTGTACACCTACAGATAAATTAAATGGGCATTGTTAGTTTTGTTTCTATATGTCTCTTTAATTCAGATGTGTGCCAGTATTCATTCCATTAAAGGCATTTTGGGGAGCACACATTTTATTCTAGTTGCAAATGTATTTTAGCAGTTTGGGTCGTGTTTTCTTTCAACTTGTGCAGTTCTGATGATGGTTTTTAAGGATGAGGGTATCTCACACAATCTGCTCATGGTGGAGTCTGGCACATTTGGCTGCTTTTGCAGATACAAAATTTGCCCAAGCATACCATCAACATAAAATATATGGAGCGTGTTTCTCCTCCGAGAGGCTTCTGTGCGGTGTAGATACTAATAGTCAGGAATAAAATGTTGTGTAAAATGTTGAAGCTGACTTTTTAAAAGGTTATGTTTTGATAACAGATGGTCTCTGAAAAAACCATCCAGTTATTCAAATAGCATATTCAAATAACATACAGCTTCAGCACTTCCCTCCATGCACATATATAAAATGACAGGAGACAGATCACATCCAGACCTTAAACCTGCAGTAGACTACAAACCTTCTGCGTTTCAGACATGGATGATAGGATTGTACAAACGACTGCACCGCTCCTCACTGAACCATTGCACATTTCCATCTTCACCTGAAATAAATGTCTGCAGGTTTGGCTTTAGTTTAAGCTTTAGTGCCGCCCCTACACACCCAGTTCCCTTGTGCGATCGCCTGCCCTGAAATATTAGTGAAACTTAAGTGTATGTAACAGAGCCCTCATGTTTATTTATTTATTTTTTCCTTGACAGATTGAAGACGCCCAAACGGGCAGTGTTTGCAGGCAGCATGCAGCTGTTGGCAGGAATTAAGCTGTGTACGGGGAGAGTATTGACAAACCATCCACACTACGAGGACCAGGCACTGAGAGAGAGGACCAGACAGGTAAGAGTCTCAGGTCTGTTTAGTTTGAATCACAATTCAATCAAAGTTCTACTATTTCTAGGACCTCCAGATCTCTTGGGACAACAATTTCATTTTTGGGACATTTAAGCTTTTTGGGAAATGTTTTTTTGTTTATTTAGTTTCAATGATAAAATTTAGTGCTGGGCATATATATGTATATATATATATATATATATATATATATATATATATATATATATAATTAATGATTAATTATTAATTAATCATTAATTATTGATTCATAATATATATATATATATATATATATATATATATATATATATATATATATATATATATATATATAATTAATGATTAATTGGATTTCACATCATTATTTCCTTGCCAGGAGGTCAGAAATGGTATGTAAAATATAGATTTGATGTAGCTGAGGAAGTATTTTAGACGACTACACAGCTACAAATCTTTTATCCTTGTACATAACTGGACTTTTAAATTGTTTTTAAAAAATTTAGTAACACTTTAGTATAGGGTCCAATTCACACTAATAACTAATTGCTTATTAGTATGTCTATTATTAACATATCGGCTGTTTATTAGTGTTTATAAAGTACATATAATGCATGACATCCATGATCCTACCCTATACCCTAAACTTAACAACTACAACTACAACTAACTATTAATAAGCAGCAAATAAGGAGTTAATTGAGGCAAAAGTCGTAGTTAATGGTTAGTTAATATTGAGAATTGGACCCTAAAATAAAGTGTGACCAAAAATTTTAAATTTAACTTTTTAGTCTATAGCACAACAGAGTAGGACATAGCGATAAATACATCTATAAACAGAATTAAACCAGACAAAACATAAACATTTAGCCAACTTAGCCATGTCAGAACCCAAATAATCAATAAAAAAACTGTGTTGGACAGGTAAATCACTGGGTTTGCGAATCCTGTCGCTTCGCTTCTGAAATGCTCCTGGTGTGATTTGTCACCACATGTAGAATGGAACAAAACCTCATCAGAGCCGTAACGTGCCGCAGACACGTGTAGTGTACATAAGGGGCTTTTAAAATAATTGTCGGAGTTAATTCATAAATGTGATACACGATAACACGTAAACTTGCCCAGCCCTTCTGAAATGCTTCAAACACTACTCTGGAGAAGTTTTTTGAGGACACACGCAACAATCAAGGGTGTATTGTGCAACAGTCACAAAAGCTATTTTATTTAATGAAGATTATTTACATAAAATATGCACAGTAATGTTTTGTTGCAGAGCTGAACATATGGTCAGTCAGACCAAGGTCTGCATTATAAAATGAAAAACTTCTCAGAAGCATTTGAACAAAGAATCTAATCTTTTCTTATGCAATCATGCCTCGTTACGTAAACTGAAATGAAGCAGAAATAAATCAGTCAGAAACTAATTCTAACACTAAAAACTCTTTAGATACTGTTAGGAGTAAACACATTGCAGTCTATAAGAGTGTGTACTTTAACAAATCAGCTGATAATCTTAATGATGAGTTTACAAATGTTCGTAAATCCTATTTAAGGTTTTCTTTATTACATATGTATATATACTTGGCCTCATCAGCAGAAGTGTTACTTTTGGCATGATTAGTTTAATTAGGTTTCTAATTGCAGGTGGTTGGAAGTTGACACATCAGTGAGCATCTTTATGAAGTGAAATAAACTCCACAGCACTGCTGTGATATGTGGTGTGGTTTCAGCTGTCACTCTTTTCTATTTCAGTCTGAAAGAAATGTCATGTTTCCTTTGGCTTCACTACAGGACATTTGCCTGTAGCAGAGGTTCATTGCTCGAGTTTGTGAGGCAGAATGTTGAGGTGGTCAGAGTCAGAGGCGATCTCTGTTGATCAGATGAGGGTGTGTGTTCATTCTCTTATTTGTTCATGAGTGTAGAGGAAGATAAAATATGGATCCGAACAGTTGGTGGAAGACCAGACTCCTGTTCTACTGTTCCTGCTTCATTCAGAGAATTGATGAGAATTGATCTAACCAGAAAGACCCAAATTACCCATCAGCTCAGTACATTAAAGCAGAGGTTCTCCAACTGTAGATGTGCAGAGAGGTTGCAAGGGTGTGCGAGGACTTTTAAATGAGTCCCTTCTGTGTTTGGGTTTTATCACAGCAAAATATAAATGAATGTACCGGTTCAGTTTGAGGTTCACAGCATTTCTGAACATTTACCTTGAACTATAAAGTAACCAATACTATAATAATTCTGTATGTTTATGTTTACATTATTTTAAAAATCAAGTCAAATCAAACTTTTTTCCACATTGAAGCAAGGTGAGACTGAAAGCCGTCGAAGCGAAATAAGTAAGTTGAACGAGCGCAACACACGGCTCGAAGGCATACATTTGAAAGTTCTGTTATAATGCTACTCTGTGCGGATGTCTCCTGTCTATAAAAACACGCAACATATTAAAGCGTCTTTGGTACTTCCATGTTTTCTACAAAATGGAAATCTAGGGGTTATGATGTCATTGGCAGGCACACAATGACAGTATGGACACGGTGTATTTTAATGAAGATACTTTTATAAGTGGCTCCATCATGATCAGGTTTAATTTTTTTCGATTCATGTAAGGCCAAAGTGAATATTTATATATCTATATATAATTTACATCCATACAAAATAATATTTGTATATAATAAGTATTTATTTACATTGTCATGGAAAATTGTCCATAAATGCCTATACCTTATATCAGCAAATACATTATGAATTCATCATTCATTTTTACAATATTATCCTATGGCTTATTAGGTTGGCGATCCTTCAGTAATGTTAATTAATTAATTCAGTAATGTTGTTTGGTTGGTTGCCATGGATTTCATCAGAGCGTTCTGTTCTCTTCTCTGTATGCAACTGTTACTTGTGAGGAAACGAGTTTGTTGTGACAGTCTGTCAACAACTATGAACAAAAAGGGCACAGAAACCTTAGCACTGAGTTAACAGCTGCCTTTTTGCCACATTGAGCCGCATATCCATGTGTTATACGGAAATGTCAAACCTAATCTTACCATCCTCAGTTACTGTATACTGCCATAATTGCTCCATTAATTGAAATACTGTAAATATATGTTCATGGTTTGTGATACTATCTGTGCACTACTTAAATGCCTTCTCTATATGCAGAATTATTTAATAACAAGTTTTAATAACTAAACTGTAAGTTTAAAAAGCAATTAGTGATATTTCTGCTGGGTGACACTTCCAGCAGTGATTTAATTAGCACGTGCCAAACCAGTGGCATACGTCCTCCAAACCAGTGGTAATTTATCTGCTCAGTGGTTATTTATCTGCTCACCCCATGGGATCCAAGATGTAGATGACTTTGTTTCTTCAAAGGAACACAAACTGAGATTTTTTTTTTAAACCAAATTAAACCCTGCACCTCGTGACTATACATTAATGTGTAAAGACACAAAATGATCAGTCTGTAAATATATATATATATTTTTTTTTTTACCACAGATTTTCACCGCAATCTGTCATGAGTGCATTCACATCTTCTTCTTCAGTCTGTATGAGAGGCGTCTTCTTTTTCTTCTTGCTTTACAGCAGATCACTAATAAGTGAATTACCGCCACCTATCTCTCAAGTGGACCATTGACATGCCCCCAGGACATTAGTTTTGATAGGATCTCTTCACAAATCACCCCTTCCTAAAATTGTATTATTATTATAATTTTTTTTTTTTTTTATCTGGACCACCTTGCAGTACATTTTACTACATAAACAGCCGTTCAGTTCTAAGCTGCAGCCCCTGATATCTATCTTTCTCCCATCTATGCCCTTGTGTTTATCTGCAGGTATATCAGATCTATGCCCGTCAGTCTGCTGAGGAGGTTCATAAAGTGCTCAGTTCAGTTGGAGCGGACTACATGGTGCTGGAGGACAGCATCTGCTATGAGCGCAGGCACAGCCGTGGCTGTAGGCTGAGGGACCTGCTCGACCTGGCAAACGGACATGTAGGTCACAAACAGCATCTCCAGTCCATGCCCACACACACCACACTCGTTTCCATTTCTCTGCAAGAACCAGAGGCTTTATCAGAGCAGGCTAACAACTTTGCCCTTTACTGAATCCTTCACGTGGCTATAAACAACTATAATTTGAGATAGATGCGAAGCTCACTGGTCACGCTCTGATTATTTTTGTCTTGGAACTCTCTTGAGGTGTTTTCATTTCTCACATTAAATGTCTGTAACTCTTTTGTGTAAAGCTGATGCTTACATTTTTCATTTTGTCACATCTTCTTGTTCTCACTCACCCACAGCTCATAGTTATTAAATACTGTTTCACCCTGTGCGCAATCTAGCTTAAGTGACTTTTTACGCCTGGGTGGCTTGATTGTTCTTTTGTAGTTGATTACAGTTGTGCATAATATCTGACAAAAGCAAAATTTCCAACTTCTAAAGCTGCGGCACTTTGCGTTCATGTCTGCACAGCACACGTCAGCATAAAAAAATCATCTCCCCCGCATCCCAGCAAAGAGCTCCAGCTGAAAATAGCTTGTCAGCAGTTGTCATTCATGCATCTGAGGTGAATGCCATGCCTTTGAAAGATCTCACAGAAGTTTGCCTCACTTGCTCCTCTGATCCGACTTCGAGCAGTGAAACTCGTTCACTCGTTTGATGTAGCCCGATTCTTTCCCTCAGTCTGCCTCCAGCAGTTTGAATAAGATACACTCTTGTTACATCTTCTGTGTGCATGCTATTTTAATTTTGATTAGATCTATCTGGTTTAATTAAAGCTTGTTAACTGCAGACAGAATTACTGAAGAAGCAATGTATATGCAGTACTGATGGCCCACAAAAAGCCATGTGTTGTGTGGGATTATTTTCCCTCCCAATTTCACTCTGATCTCTCCCATGCGTGACGGTTCTTTCTATCTCTGGGTGCTTAAATGATCTCAGCACCATTTCAAGGACTTTCTGTTAGTTTGGGAATATTTCTCAAAGTAAATGTTTAAAAAACCTCAGGGCACAATTTTTCTTAGAAATGAAAGATAAAAAAGTGGAATTCTCTTTAAAAGAAGACTTCTGAGACTCTTGTTCATCTGAGAATCTGCCCTGTTTTTTTTTTTTGTTTTTTTTACTGTAGAGAAATATCATCTTACAGCGCCATTTAAAAAACCGATTTGTGTATGTGTTTTTATTACAGATCATGGATGGCCCAGGTGAAAATGAGCCGGACCTCATCTCGGCATCTCACCCGCGGTTTTGTGAGGCCATTAAGACCGACACACCTCCGTATTCAACCCTCTTCACACGGGTGTTCAAAAACAAGACATTTAATGTGTACAAACTCAAGAAACTCAAAAAGAAAAACAAAGCTGAGAACAGTCCGTGATGCTCATTCCTCAACAGCAGTCGCCCACCTTCACTGGATGGCTGAACGCCCCATCTGGAATGTTCAGTGAGTGTGTGATAGTAGCAGGTGTGTGTGTGTGTGTGTGTGTGTGTCTGTGTGCATGACAGAGATCGGAGAGATGCCTGATTCAGCCAGAATGCACAAGATGATTCGGTGCGTGTTTGTGTGTGTAAATCTGCTCTGAGTCGGTCTGCTGCAACCGGAGCTCAAGTTTAATGTGGAGAGAGGGCAGGAAAATCTCTTTTTCTCACAGTCTGCCACCCCCCTTGCTCTCTCGCTCTCTCTCTCTCTGATTATCTCTTTCTACACGTATCCTTCCACCAAACACATTTAGGCTCTTTTACACACATTTGCTACTTGTGAGGTTAAGACGCAGCGACTGCTTTCAAAGCCTCATTCCTGTTGCAAACGAAAAAAAAAAATGATTGCAGGAAATAGCAATGGGGAAAATGCTTTGTATTTGGAATTCACACAAGTAGACTGGGATAATTAGAGGCTGATGTAGTGTTGTCTTGACACCGGCCAAAAGTTTGGCAGATATAAAGTTGGGCCACATCAGCTTAAAAAAAAAAAAAAAAAAAAAAAAAAACCTCAAGAACCAGCCTTACTCATGGGCATAGAGAATGTTCCATAAATACTTTTTGTAAGAATAACTGTCCAATTTACTTTGACCTAGAAATAGTGAATTTCATTTAAAAAAAACCTTGTTAAATTTAAATTACATTTTTATTCTCATATTTTAATGTGGTCTCTAACTTTTGGACTCTACTGTAGATGTTTTGTGCTTTAATTCTGTAAGTAGGAGGTCATCACTTTGACACTATAGTTGGTTAAAAGGGTTTATACATTTGACGTTGTGAACAGGGAATTTAAATTTAGTATGTTTTAGGATTAATAACAGCTTAAGTATTCTTAAAGGGTTAGTCGTCTCGATACATTTCCTTAATCCTCCGTTGTAAAGTTGTAGTTCAGTAGAAATTCACAGTTTGAGTCTTTTTAAAACTGGGTTAAACATATTGAATGGTCAACAATGTTATGATGCGATTTTTTTTTTCATCTTAAGCTCTAAAGTAAGAGCCTTTAGTGTATGAAAGTGCCTTTCCATTTTTGGATAAGCTCTGCTGCGCTAATAAGTCATGCATTCAAAAGACTTTCAATGAGTGGCCTCAAGTGCTACCAAATTTACCTACATTCGGTCTTTGCTGCTGTTTTTTCTCCCCCAGGATGTTGGATGAATGTCTTTGTGCACAGGTGCATAACCGTTTTAAATAACTTTAAAATGTTTAGAGATAAACATGGGATTTATTTTTCTGCAAATTCGGTTTGTAGCACGAGGGCTCCTCCGTGACATTCTGTGATTTGTATTCTAATATGGTGAAACCACTATTGTTACCTTACCTGTCAAGACAATTTACACGTGAACCTTTGCTTCACAGAACGTCTCTGTCACAACACATTGTTCCTCAGGAGATGATCTTTATGGAACTGTGTGTTTCGTTGTTGACGCTGTTTAACCGTGAGAGTTATTTTGGTACAGTTCACTGCACTAGTTTGCTACTGTGGTATTTCATGCAGATGGCTAGCTTCCATTTCTGTCATAAGTGTTGCTTTGTCTTTGGATGTTCAGTGTACATTTGTGTTTTTGAATTAAAGATTTGTATGGTGGATGCTGCATATCTTGGTTACTACAAAAGGATTTCTGTCATTTCAAGTAAAATCACAAAGGCATTTTGATAAATACAGGTCAGAGATTTAATGCCACTCTCGTTTCATGTTCTGCCGTTTCTGTAGAAAATAGGCCACTTATTCATCAAGAGACTTAAAACCCTGCTGTTTCATTTGAATTTAGCAGTATTTAATATATAATCAAGCCGTAACAGAAGAACTCCATTTATTTAGAAAAAAATAAATAAATTCAAAGGATGCAAATACAAAATGTCAAGATACTTTTACCAACTTAAAGAAAGATACATGAAAAAAAGGCTTTAAACAGAATTAGATCCCTTTATATATTTTAAAAAAGCAATTACTTCTGTTTTGATATGCACAAATGAGGTAAAAACATTTTCACAAAATAGAGTACTGTATATATTCACCACACAAATAAACAGGTGGCCTTGGTTTAAAGTCAAAGAGGAATTGGTTCTTTAGATAAGGATTTCTGTGATTCAAAGACAGAGCCCATCATGCTTCATTCATGAATACTCTCACCTCACAATGGATCCTTCCCAATCCCCTTACAAGGATGACTCCAAGTGCCAATCCTGTTGTCATCTTTTTAACTCTGTGAAATAACAAGCATTGCACTCCCAGCTATATTTCATAGCTTCAGCTTGAAAACCTTTTTTTATATATATATACTCTTGTTGCTGCCTTCGGAAATATTGGCACTTTTTAAGATCTGTAATAAGAGTGATGATTTCTCCATCGAGTTTCCCATCTCCCCTGATCCTTTGGTTCACAGCATGACAGTGAGCGATCAGTTCACATTAGGATTAGCACTCTGATGTCTTTTAACGCACTCCTACTCGCTGCACTCTCCTCAGCCAGCCTGTCATGCTCCACATACAACATTCTCCAGAAAAAAATATGAATAAATAACCGAAATGATGAAAGAAGGGCAAAAAACATTGCCTTAAAATGCATAAAATACAAGGTTGGCCTTTGAGGCCTCACGGGGGGAGACTTTTAGTTATTCCAAAGCTTGCCTTGCTTTTCCTTCTCCCAATGCAGCCTCACCACATGCGTTCACAAGCCCATTAAACATGTTACACGGGAGGTGCTCAGGGTCTGAAAGCGCTTCCTGAATGCACCTGGTGCTGAGGTCCATTTGGTTCACTGCAGTGCCGAATAATGTGATGGAGTACAAGAACTTATTTATAGTAGAACAGGAAATGATGATGCTGACGGGTAAGCTGGTTTGGTTAATAATACAATATTGTCGGGAGGAGGCAAACTGGACTGTAAGCTCATTCCAGTGCTGAAAGCTCCTTCAGTGAAGCTCGATATCACGTTTGAGTTGATCACATGGAACAACACACATTTTTCATTTGTCTTAATGGCTATCCTTTAGTTTGGCAGACTCTGATTGCTATCGCTTAGCAGAGCGTGAGAGTCAAGAGAGTTTTCGATAGTTTTCAGCTACAGAAATTTTCCGTTTCATGCCAGCCACATTTGTATTCCCGCTGTTCCTTCACTCCTTTTTGGAGAGAAAGAGAGGACATAATTTGTATTCCCAAGGAATGTCTCCTAAAATGCCAAACAATAAGGCTGCTTTCAGTTTCATTTTCCTCAGCGTTTTTCACACATCTTCAGTTTTTATTGGTCTTTTTTTCCCCGCAGACATCCTCTTTCATCCTTGAGTGAATAGAATCTAAGTGGAGGGCTGAGCAAATAGAAAAAAAATCAACAGTATCCAAGTATGAAGTTATGATTGATGAACACAAGTGGCCACCCTGACAGTACATGCAGCGAACTGATTTCAGAAAGTGGCCCGTAAAAAGAGAAGGACAAACCCCCTTCTAGTCGCATCTGAGCATGGCAGTTTATTTTTTCCTGTATTACTTTTATTTAAGAACATATAGACCATACCAACATATAAAACACGTTCTAAGCCCTCCACTATTGTCGGTCACAAAGACAACAAATGGTTCCACTAAAATCATTGTCATCCGCAAGTCACCATGATAAAGATGCCCGTTTGTCATGACCACAGCTTGCCGTTTCCTGGATTAACACTTCCCATTTGCTGCTCATTGAGAGTCCCAAATGTCACTCGCCAGATAAAGCCAATGTGTAGGAATTGTAGGCATTATAAAAATCCCTCAGGTTTGCAGACGAGTCTTTAGTGGTCTCCCTCCTCTCCTTGCACTGCAGGAACTTACTGGCAGTACTTTAGAGGTCGCTGCCCTCGGCCCGCTCATAGAGGGCTTTCAGCTTCTCAAAGCGCGGCCCCCACTCTTTCAAACACTCGTGACCTGCCGCCGTTCCCTCTTCCAGCCCAACGGAGCTGAAGGAACTCAGTGACCCGGCTAGCGAGCCGCCCCCCTCCGTGGAGAAGACCTGGAGGGAGTCGAAGGGTGCCGTCTCCGGGTGCTGGTCGGCATCACGGATAATTTCACACAGGTAGCGTGCCAGGTCCTGGCTGGAGAACGACAAGCTCTTGCGGGCCAGCTGGGCCGCTCGGCTGGGATTTGCAGTCTGGCCTTGAGCCGGAGAGCGGCAGGGGGGTACATCCCTACGAATGGTGGCGGTTCCTGAGGAGGTGGTGGTGGTGGCCGTACCCACTCTGGAGAGGGGTTCAGGTTGGCAAAAGTGTTGCTGTTTCTGCTGGGAGGGAGGGTGGTGGTGAATGGCTAGCGATCGGCTGTACTGCACCGACTGGGCCGGGCTGGGCTGCAGGGACTTCTGGAGCTCTGCCATGTCATAGGCATTCTGAAGGAGAGCGAGAGAAGAGGAAATTAGATGCATAAAGCGCTGAACCATAACAAGATCATTAGAGTTACATAATGTGTCATTACATTTAGGAACTGGTATAATATCAACAACAACGTCTGTCACAAAAAACTGCTACAACTAATAAGCTCACTGACAAAATAAACTGCTTGTCTGTACTTCTTCATCGTAATTTATTATCCCCAAAACTGTTAATGGCATTAATCCGGATTCGAGCTGCTAACACTGCATTCAGATGAACACCTTTGTGTGCGTCTTCCTGCACCTGAGAGGAAGAATCCTGACAGACGCAGTGATGAGCACAGCCCGACATTTCACACTTAGTCAACAAAACAAGACACCGGTCCCCTTCTCCCATTGAGCATCGTCATTAATCCCATTCCACCGAGAATGATTCCTTTTGTTATGTAGCAGTGCAGCTCTCGGTGGAGGAAGAAAAACATATAATTTCCCTTAAGGGGAAAACAGATGAAGAGGAGGAGGAGGAGGAGGAGGAGAGACAGAGAGGGAGGTGTGGGTGACACAGGTGTGGGCGTAATTGATTACATGATGAGGGAGACATGTGAGGCCTCATCAGATGGAGAGGATCAGAGCACCACTATGCATCTTATAATCATGTAACAGGATTTTACACAATGCAGATATGAGCATATAAGATCCTGCAACATATCTACACCCAAATACTTCAGAGGAGCAGGCAGTTACATCAAACACCTCGAACCTCTTGTTTGGTGGGTTTCTGGAAATAAAAAGGCAAATTTCGAACAAAACAAGATGTCACGCTTCCTCTCAGCACTTTTCATCAGGATCCGAGCTCATTTCTAAATGTTGGAGTTTTCATAGAGACAAACTGACATGGGTGCCCTGCTGGGATGGGGCGTCATGACAACCTGTGCAAGTTGTCATAGTAACTTTGAGCACTCAGTTGTCCTCCTGTGTTGGAAGCAGGCTTCAGATTATCTGACCTGTGAACTGAAATCAATTTTGAAACAGAAGTCATGCACTCACCTGATCCTCCTCCCCTCCGCCCTCCTCGTCATAGTTGAGCACATTTTCTCGGATGTCTTCCCATCCGTCATGGTGTGCAGACACGTGATACACCCCCTCCTTCAGCCCCTTATAGCTCCGCCAGCGTGTGTAGAGGAAAATCCCCAACAGCAGCACTGCGAAGTCAGAGAAAGAGGTTGAGAATTACCTCAAGATCTGATCAAGGATCCCTTTAACCTATTACAATTTGCAACAATGACCCTGTTCCTAGATCAGGGTGAACTACTTTTAGGCAAGCTGGGCTGTGAAAGCACATCACCTGGAGCATCCCTCGTCCCAGGTCGTGCTTCTCTGGCACTAAGGTGACTTGATGTCTGCTTGGTGACTTTGTAGAGATGGCTTTGATTTGCCACAGACACTTTATTTCAGTGAGCACAGAGGCTTGTGTCAAGTACAGCTTGCTGGATCAATCCGGCACCACTCTGACCTTTAGAGTATATTATCTTGCTATCGAATGCCCAGTACACGTCAAATCTGCTAACAATCTATTCTCTCTCTCTCTCCTTGATTCAGATATCTTCTCCATTTACCTTCTATCATGTGCTCACCTTTTGTGTGTTTCATCTCCCTCACGCTCTCTTTCAATCTTCAGATCTTTTGTGCTTTTCTCTTTTCCTTCCTTCTATTGCTTCCACTCCATTACCTTAACAGGGATTATATGAGTCTTTGACCCTGTCGCAAAGACGTGAGAACCTAACACACGGTGAAGGGACCATAAAGAGGCAGAGGAAAGCAATGTGTCTGTGAGAAGGTTTCATAATGGCCGTGTCAGAGCTTGATAACTGCTTTTGGATTAATCTAAAGGATTTGTGCACTTGATGGAAAGCTTTGCAGCACAATTCCACACCAATACCTCTTAACAGACTGAAAAATCACACTCTCTGGGCCCTATAATACACCTGGAGCAATGCGACGGAAGGCGCAGCACAAGTGTGTTTGCTAGTTTCAATCTGACGCCATTCGCATTTTCCCATCCAGCGCCACGTCATTTAATTAGTAAATGCATTTGCGCTCATTTTTGCATCCATGGAAGAGCTGTTCTAAAAAAATAGGTGTGTTCAGGCACAATGCTGGCACATTGCTATTTTAAGGAGCTGAAGATAGACTGCACCATAGATCAACTCAAACCTGGTCTAAAGTGTGGTGCAATGTTTTGTCTTTGTTATTTAAAGAGTGTACACGCTGCTTATTAAACACATGGACACACAGCAGCAAACATGCCAAATATTAAAAATTAAAGGATTGCAATGCATAAAAAATGTTTTGTAGGCTAATTATATTTATATATATAGGTTAAAGGTTTTAAAGGTTAAAAACTAAAGGTAAAGGTCTTTTTTTTTTTAATGTGAAATAAGTTACAAAAAATACACTGAAATGTGTTTCAATCTTAAAAGTTTAAGAGTCTTGTTAGACCATTATTAAACTGTCATACTGTCCAGGCACTGTATGAGGAAAAAATGCTGAAATGTATATAATTGTATCCCTTATTCATTGCCAAATGTGACTCATTTAATTGCCATTTCGGTCTAAAAATGGTCATCTTCATTAATATGCCTTAAAGATGACGCTGTGCTCTCTCGCACTCTATTTTTGTCTCTCCAGCAGTGACTTTTCAGTGATATTTGAATGCATCTTGTGTGGTTAATATTGAGTGAGAAGCTTTTTCATGTGATTCCAGACAAGCCTTCTATCTCCTCACTGCCTGCTTCATCGAACACATGACCATGAACAATCTGACCCCTCGGACCCCTCCCAGGACACTCAAGACCAGCCCAGCATCTTAATCTCCACAGTGGAGTCAAAAAACACTGCAAAACTGAAAGACATTCAGAAGACTCTCTTCTGTTTCTACTATGTAATAAACCCATCCCTCAATGTGAAACAAAACCTCAAACCCACCTGTAACCAATGGAGAAATGTTTTTCTCTTCAAGCACTTCACATAGAGCAACAGAGTGAACAGAGCTGTTTAAATATCAATCAAGGTTTCTGATAATAACTGGAACAGAACCGATTAATGACGATTTCTCATGGTCATTACATTTATTGTGTTTTCTCAAGGAAAACACCATAAATCAATGCCTAGGCAAAGAATAAATGAAACACATTGTTCATCTATTTAATATACGTGATTATTAGTTTAATAGCATTGACACTTTCTGAAAGAAGCTCTGCATTTCATCTTCCATACAGAAAAACACAAAGGATGAGAAAGCAATAAAGGCAGGAGGTAGAGAAGAAAAGATAAATTAGTGGGCAATAAAAATGAGTTACACATGGCCTTAGACAGAATTCTGCTTTGTCCATCTCTGTTCTCATTTGAATGGTGTCCTTTAACCTTTTATTTTTTACTTACTATCTTTACCACAATTTGGTGGTTATTAATTAACTAATCAGATAACTATCCACTCATGAAAATACCATGTGTAAATGTCCTCCAAGATGCATTCACGAAGAGTATTGCCCGAGTTTAAAGGTCCCATTTTACGCGCTTTTTTGAAGCTTTGATTGTGCTTACAGTGTGCAACATAATATGTATTCATGTTGCGCGTGTAAAAAAATACAATATTTTTCACACAATCCACTTATCTGTATACTAGGGGTGTAACGGTTCACAAAATTCACGGTTCGGTTCGATACGATACACTGATGTCACGGTTCGGTTCGGTTCGGTTCGGTTCGATACGTTTTAGATACAGCAAAATGTAAAAACATCTCAACTTTTCAGAATGCCGCAAGCGCACCGCGGGTCATGTGACAAGAACCAACCAATCAGCTTCATCCTTTCCCGTAACAACGTTGAGAGCTCAGCCAAGATGAAGGATCAGCTGATCATAGTTGTATATGAATTGCAATTTTGAAATAAATTTAGTAGCAGAGCTACTGCAAGCGATTTTTAGAGCAGGAAATCCATTTATCCTTCGCTGAAATTTCCGCGTCTCATGGAGAGAGCACGTCATTGTTGCTTAGCAAAGACAGACGCCTCATGAGCGAGCCCGAGCGCTTCTGCCCGAGCGCTCTCTTGCCATCACCATTATAGCTTAAAGGGAATCCAAAGTGCACCCAAACACCAGACCTGTTGGTTATTGGAGGATCTTCTAATTTCTAGTCTGTTAAACGCATTGGCTATTTTGCAACGAGCCTTCAGCGCGTACTGAGTGAGCGAGCGCCTGCTGAGTAGCCTAACATAAACATATAAGAGGGTGTTTTTTTCTTCTTCGGGAGTGTCAGGGGCGTTGCCTGTTACGTTGTTTGGGTTATTGGGCTACCTTGTTGAACGCATATCATTATATTTCTATCTCTCTCTTTTTTTTTTTTTTTCAAATATAATTAATTACTCCAACGAACCGTTCGGTATACATAATGCGTACCGCGTACCGAACCGAAAGCGTCGTACCGAACGGTTCAATACGAATACGCGTATCGTTACACCCCTACTGTATACCGCTGTTTTCACTGTCATAAAAACGGGCTGATGACTTTCTTGTTCTATAAAGTCCCTCCTTCAGAAATACGTAATGAGTTGTGATTGTGCCAGCGATTCCTGTGTTGTGATTCGACAGCAGCTTAACCCACGCGGCCCTCCTAGAAACGCGATTGGGCTAGTTTTGGAGTTTTGAGAAGCAAGTGGGCAGGAGCATGTGCTGGAGATGTACCTCTTATCACAGGAGCGTTTTTACTGACGAGATGTGCATGAAAATCGCATTCGATTTTTTTGCACAGCCCTAACATCTTGTTAATAAAGCCAAACAGCGTTGCCCCTTTGTGTTATAAGTTACAGAAACTGTTAAACGCACCTACTTAAATATTAAAATACACTTACCGGTTGTGGTCCATTAACAACGCCTTCTCCAGACAAAGAGGGAACTGCTCCATCTTTCAGGAATAATCTTTGTGCGAATACGGCATTAAACTGATTCAGATTGAGAAAGCTGTCCTCAGCAAGCTGTCCTCAGCACAATGTGCTGCACATAGTTTTACATGTAGATTATAATTTTCGGGAACAGAGTTAAACATAAATTGTAACCATTGATCTCTAAGTACAGTGTCCCTGGGAAGGCCAAACAAAGGTGATTGGACTCTGAGATGAAAATAACAGCACAAACGCAGCTCTTCCTTTTCTCGTCAAAGCGCAACAAGACCACGCCCCCCTTTTTGTGTATTCATGTGGGCAAAAAACTGTTTTAGTGACGTCATTACTGCAGGAACTAGAGGGATGTAGTCCAAATGGGTCGTTCGTTGTAGGGCGAATTCTGTTAAATAAAATATCTCACTTGGCATTGAACTTTGAGCTTTAGAATTTTACAGATATTATTTATACTCTAACAACAACATTACACCAACTAAATAAAGTTTAAAACATGGGATCACAAAGATTATCCGACACTTTTGACAAAGTGGTTGTTAATTTTCGGTCATGCTCTTTTTTTTATCAGTGGAAGAAAATCAGTCAATGTATAATGCTTAGTATTTTAAAGTGACAGTCTTACTATCTGGTTTCCTCATTTAAAGGTGCCATCTGTCATGTCTGGCAAAAAAAATCAAGTCATACTCCACATTCCATACCAGATGGGGGCAGTATGCCTCAATAAAGTGAATTGGTCTACTCTAGAGTAATAAGCATAGTCTCTATGCTCCGCCCCTACCTTCACAACAACCCTACAGCCATAGCCGAAGCCTAACTGTGCATTCACACCGCTGCTGCAGAAAGATTTGTGAGCGCTCAGATGCTCTGACGTAGATCGCATGCTTATTTTGTATTTAAAGCGGCCGCAAAGCAAACAAGCTTGTTGATGTCGTGCAGACTAACCACAAGGAGAGTAACTTTATAAGTTAACCTCATTAAATATAGTTGCGGATGAAATATTAAGGTCCTTTACTTAAAATGAACAATCTCAGACACCTTGGTCCACGTATCACTTTTTATAAATTTTTTATACAGGGACACATCATAGATTATTGCAAACGCAAAACAGCAATAATCAACCTGTCCTCCATTGTGCATGGGAACTAATGGTTGGAGCTGCGTTCTCTGGAATCAATCGGTGGACTTCTACGTTCCGATTGGTTGCTGCCCAACCGCGTCATAGCTCATTACCATAAAGTTGCCTTAATTTCAACTCTCCTCAACGCTCTCAATGGCCAAGTCGCCGCCGCGCCGCTCCTCGCTGCTGCTCGATGCCGGCTTACATTGAAAATGAATGACTTCCGGCCGCTTTGACGCTCTCGACGCCGGCGGTGTGAACGCACAGTTAAGAGGAAGTTTTGCCTCCAGAGTAACGTTGGGTGATGTCAAGTGATTTTGAAACATGACATCTTCAAGCTACTCCCCTTCACCTTTACCAGTGAATATGTTCCTATTCGTTTTGTTCATATTACATTTTGAGTTGTATATACACATTATTTGAAATGAATTAATTTGACAGACATAATTCTGTCAACATAATTGGAAAACATCAGACAGCTGATGTTGACCAAGCTAGCGCCAACCAACGTAACCAGAGCTGCCAACTCTTAAGCATTCACCGTGAGACACACGCAATTGACTCTTTTCACACGCTTTCATGCCTCTCATCAATTTTCTCACAAAACCACGAAGCAAAGAGGACACGGAGACCAACAGACTAGACAGAGCAGGTTAGTTATGATATAAAAAAATGGGTAACTTATAGCTAGCTAATTATCAAACGCAGCTACACTAGCCATCGCTAACATGAGTTAGGACTTTTTAGCACGTTTATCGAACAGCCTTCTATGTTATAACTTCCCGAAAAAAAATACACAAACATTTAAAACAAACTTCTAGCGAAATACTAACAGCATCTAACTTACCAATCCAAAAGAAATGTTGCAAGTTCGGAGTCGAACCTCATTTCTTTCAGGTCCATCAGTTGTCTCCAGCGATTGAAATCAGTGCCGATCTTTACTCTGGTTCGGCTCCTTTTCTTATCGGATTTGATTTGTGATTCCGAGTGCGGTTGTTTCCCTGTAGTGGGTGGTGGTCTCTTGCCAAGGGCTTGAGCCATCCTTCCGCTTCTTCTTCTTCTTCAATGGATTTTTATGGCAGTTGGCATCCAAAGTGTTGCAGTACTGCCATCTGTTGTCTCACTCTAGCTTACTCACTTTTATTTAAACTTGTCTTTCCAGTCCAGTTCTCCTCAGAAAATTAAACAAATATCTCCATCCTTGGTCATTATTTCCATATGTTCCATCCTTCCGCTCTCTTCCCTGAACTGAAATGAAGTACTGGGCTGTACTTTCCACATGATTGACATCAGGTTCAGGTACGCCCACAAGCCGTGCGAGTTATTAGTGTATTGTAGGTTGGCTGGTGGTTATGTTGCCCACATACCGCCGCCCATGGCCGAAACTGGTATTACGACACCTGTCGGGCCGGGGCTAGTAATGCTAGTGCTAATTAAGGTTGATATCTCTGCAGCACTATAACTTGACATTTTTTTAATGACATCATCGCCCTTATTTCTTTTCATTCTTTTGATGCATGTAGGTAATTTTTTGGATATTTTTAGCTCAATTTTTGCATATGGCACCTTTAATAAACAATATCCCATCTATTTTTTTAAAGGTTTTCATCTGATAACACCTCAGACACATTGGTATATCCAGATTGAGATCCAAATATGAAACCGTTTACAAAACCATGCCTGGTGATGAGGTCCGTCTACCTTCTGGACATTTGATTTTCTCTACTAAAGAGTAATGAGAAATGGTTTGATTTTCGTTTTTTTTTTTTTTTTTTTTTTTTTTTTTTTTTTTAAATAACAAAAAAAATAAAAATAAAAAAAATAAGCTGGATCTTTCACATTTTGGGCAAAATATTTGATTATGCTTTAATGTTTGTATTTGAATGTGTGTGTGGCCTTGAAACGACCCTCTTGTCCCCATCTTCTAAACTACACCAGGGGCAGTTCTAGGATTTCATCCTAAGGAGGGCTTAGCCCTCAGAGAGACCATTAGATGCAAAGATAGAAATTACCTAAATATACTTAAAAGTGCTTTAAAAAAAAAAAAAAAACTGTTACTATATTAGGTAAATATACACAAATACCTAATAAAGCTACATAAGTTACTTAGTGAATAACTGAGTGAGTTATTCTCTGCAATTTTTGTTTGTTATTTTTTTTATTAACATTAGTAACATAAGAATTGTTCCATTATATCCAATATTTTCTTAACTGTTTACGATTACTTAAGATGTTACAGACTAAGTTTACTTGTATACTTGTCAAGACAGACATTCTGACATTTTGTGTGGTCAGTCATATTTTGATTTGAAACCCCATAACATTTTCCTGAGAGGTTGACTTAAGACAAAAATGTCTTAAGGCCCAATAACTGGCTATGCTTTGGAATTATGAACTGAAGCGAGATCATATTAATGCCTTTAGAATTGCTATTCTAGATCATTTAAAGTCCTGCATAGATTCAGTTTTCCAACTTGGCTATGGTTTGGTAAAGCCCAAGTGGTGATATGAGTACAAGTTTAAGTAACTAAGTAAGAATGAATGATTTTCTCATCTGAAATTATATTCTCCACCGAATCAAGCCGTCACATCGCATTCTTCTTCTGAGGTGGTTTGCTCCTCTGCCTTATTCCTTGGATTATTGTATGAATATGCTGTGATGCGTGTGGCTGTGACAGAAAAGACTGGACTTTGTGTTGGTTTCATATCTATTACATAATTTAAATCAAAAACAAGCATTTTCTGTTTATGTCATTTAGAAGTAAACATTTCAAGCTTTCCATTGACATGTTTCTTATGTCTGTGAGGCAAGTATTTGCAGTTTCAGTAAATTTTTGTGATGTGTTCCAGAACGTAGTTCACGGAGACCCTGTTTGTTTTCATTTTACAAAATGAGTTTGTTATTGTGGGTGTCTTATTCATATGACTAAAAATGACGGAGTAGAAGCTTTTTGTGCTGTTGTCGGAACTGTGGCAGCACCTCCGCCAACCGCAGAAGTGTATTAGCCTACTTGTGGCCAGCCAGGTGGCTTGGGTCTCATAATTAGCTAGTGCTTGTCCACTCTCATTATGGGCACGCTGGGGCTGGGCTCACAGAGTGGCTTAGTTCAAACATACTCACAGAGATAGAGCACACAGTTTTGCAGCTCACTACTGCTTGGCCTTAAATGCCCTGAAGCCTCAACAGAAGATCAAATAAAAATCCAGCATGTTTACACTGATCTGACCTGACTTGACCGATTTGTCTACATTATGGACCAGCAGTCCTCAAAATGACAGAAAAAACAGAAAAACTCAGCTAAAAATATTGAGAAGCCAACCATCCCAATGAAAAAAGAAGAAGAAGAAGCCTTAAAGGGGTCATCGGATGCCCATTTTCCACAAGTTGAAGTCTGTCTAATAATCAGAACGGTTAAACAAAGGAATTCATGAATACAGAAAGTATTATAATGATTGCTTTTATATCAGGCCTATTAGTAATCTCCAACAGACTCCAACTTTGAATGATGCTGCAAGCTGATGAATGGCAAGTTCACGTTCTGGCACGACTACCCCCCTCTTTCAGGCTGAGTCGAGACCTATTCCCAGGAACAATATCCATTGACTGGGGGACACCGTCCCTTGGCAAAATTTACCCTTGGTCCCAGACATTCTAAGTGGCTAAGGAGGAAGGTACTGTGAGATACTAGCCAGGATGAGCCAGTCGTCAAGGTAATTCAGAATCTGATTCCCATCTGTCTCAGCAGGGAAAGAGCCTCATTCACGTACTTCGAAAAAGTTCAAGAAGTTAGGAACAGTCCAAAAAGGAAGGAACGTGTATTGATATGCCACAAAAAAAGCATATCCCTCAAAGGCGAATCTCAAGAATCGCCTGTGGTGAGGGGCTATCTTGATGTGAAAGTAGGCATCTTTCAGAGGGACTGGGCAAGGGATTGGGTGGCAAGGGATTAGGTTGGTTTGAGTGACAGTACGCCTTGCGGGGACAGTGCCCAATGCTCATGATAAGGGAAGGGAAAATTGTCCCCCTTGTTTGACAATGTTTGTGTTTTATTTTTCTCACCATTACAGGGGTTGGTTGTCTGGGCGCTGAACGGGCCCAGAGTTCACAATGGTACTAACCCATTTACCCAACACATTGCCGTCTGCTCCTGGAAATGAATGGTGTGCTTGGAGTCACAACACAGGCTACTTAAGGGGTGGTCCAGTGATGGCGAGACTCTGCACCCTCCTCTTCCTCTTCCGCAGATCAGGTTGAAGTCTGTGGCGCCAGGTCCAGCACTACCTTGGGCCAGGGTCTCTGGTGTTCGGGAATGGATAGCATCTGGCTGAGTGGGAATAATGCCGGGGATCAGGCTTAGAGGGAGGAGGTGCAGCCGATAATTTGGGCTGCTGAGTCGGGATTGCCTGGGATGACTTCTGTGCAGCGGTGAAGCACTCAGATAAACCTTCAACTGCAGGTCCAAACAGGCCAGAAGGGGAGACCCCGGTCTTTGGTTGAGGAAGGGGACCTTATCTGCATCCTTGATCTTCGTGAGGGTCTAACATAGGTGGCGCATTAGCAACACAAGGCTGGCCATTGATCTGCCGATCGCCTGAGCCGTCATCTTAGTGGCATGTAAAGCCAGGTTTATCACATTACACAGCTCCTTGAAAGCTGTGGGTTCCAGGCCAGAATCACCCATGCTCTGGAGAAGTTTGGCCTGAAGGACCTGTAGGACTGCCATGGAGTGAAGTGCAGAGGCCGCTTGTCCAGCTGACAAAAAAGCAATGTGAAAGTGACGTGACATTCAGCCAAGTATGGTGACCCATACTCAGAATTCATGCTCTGAATTTAACACACACACACACTGTGAACACACACACTGTGAACACACACACTGTGAACACACACCCGAAGCAGTGGGCAGCCATTTATGCTGCGGCGCCCAGGGAGCAGTTGGGGGTTCGATGCCTTGCTCAAGGGCACCTAAGTCGTGGTACTGAAGTTGGAGAGCGCACTGTACATGCACTCTCCCCACCTACAATTCCTGCCTGCCCGAGACTCAACCTCACAACGTTTCGATTACGAGTCCGAGTCACTAACCGTTAGACCACGACTTCCCCTAATAGGCTTGTCCAGCGAGTGCTGAAGTCATCCTACATGGCTTGGATGGGTGGAGGGCCTTTGCTTTCCAGCCGATGGCTGTGGGCAGGCAGAGATGCATAGCCACTGACTCGTCCAGGGGACACAGTCTGTCTTACCACTTTTCTTCACTCTTGCACATTCTTCAATCTTGCACAGATTTAGACAGGACATGAAATAGTTCGGCATCCATGCCCATGCTGGCTGTACTGGGCTCTGCAGACGGCAGGTGAGTGGGTTCGAAAGATGAGCCCGACAGCTCCTCCGCATCTGAAGCTGCCAGAGACACGCTGTCATTCATGTAGTCACATGTGCTCCCACCGAACGGGACCAGATCACTTGCACCCGCAGAGGGGTCCTGGTTGAGGTGAGAGAAGAGGATGGGGAAAGCCCCTCTATGTGGAAAGAGTGGGGTCACTGAGTGCCCTCTGCCCCACTGCTTTTTCCTCAAAGGCTTCTGGGAGGAAGAAAACAGGAGGGCATGAGGGGCGAGAAAGAAATAGCTGAAAAGAAAAGAAAAGAAAAGAGAGCTATCCATGAATCAGAGAGGCGAGACTCATATCCTCGCAATGAGGACATTCCGTCTTACTGAGTGAAGCATCAGCGTGGGCAGCGCCCTAAGCATGAAATGCACTTGCCGTGCAGGGGAGCCCAACAGAAACGGCCGTAGAATCTTAGCAGATGCCGTACAAGTGCAGTATCAACAGGGAACAAATATTTTTTTCATTCTCTAAAGGTTTGTAAAAACAAAAAATGTTGCTCAGCTGCATTTTAAACATTTCATCTTCATAAACTGTAATTTGTTTAATTTAGAAGTCAGAACACCACAAATCTCTGCACAGCACATCAACTCAAAAGACAAATCAATTTGTTTTTAGCTAAACTTGAATACTGGAATGTAATAAAAAATAATAATAAAAAAAGGAAAATAAATGTTAGTTTATACCAATTCAGGTTAATAAATTGCACTCAGTATTTTAAGACATCACACATTTCTTACATTAAAATGACTAATTAAACAAATGGCTCATATTATTCCTTTTCTTTAAACTGTGGTTAAAAATAATGAGCATTCTCATTTACTTAAAAAATACTGCAATTGTGTATTTATAATCTATTTATAAGCTTTCAGAAGCTTCACTAAATAGGTCTTGCATGAAGTACTTGCTTTAACATGTCAGATCTGTATGTGTGACTTGCATGTAGTACTTCAGCATACTGTCTGTACCCATTTTCTCAAAAATAATTAATTCAAAACTGACATAATGCACCATTTCAAAGAAATCACATGCTATTGAAAACATTATTACTATTCACACCTTAAACTGCTTTTGAACTCCCAGTTTTAGAACACATTGTGTCATTTAATGATAGATGGCAATGATTAACGTTTTGGAAAACAAAGATGTTGAAAGTAACGACACAATTTGAAAGACTTGGTCTAGTAGAATTAGAAAAATACAGAAGGTCTAAATGTAGGTGTACAAAGTCTTATGTGTTTTTCTTCCTTTTTTTTTTTAATATCTGAGCAGATGTCACCAAAATGTATGGAATTTTTTTTCCTGTGGATCAGTGGTAGAGCATTCCGTTAGCAGCGCAAAATGTTGTGGGTTCCACCTCAGAGAAAACAAATACTGGTAATATGTATAGTCTGAATGCACTGTAAGTCGCTTTGGATTAAAGTGTCTGCTAAATGCATAAATATAACTATATAATACAAATATAAAATTAATATGGGGTACAGACACTTTACCGAGTCTCTAAACTGAAATAAACTTTTCAGACAGACATTAAAAAAGGATCCCACGAGAGTCACAGAAAGAGACTGTTAACCATAATCATTCAAGTCCATCTTTTGAAGTTATGATGGGTGGTTATTCCCACAGGTGAGCATCTACACTGTGTGAATGTCAAATCTGCATATCAGCTTTGCTGTAGAATGATACTTGACAATCCAGGTACAACAGAGGACAATTGAGGTTTTTGGACAACATGTTGCACTGAAATATGTTATAATAATATATAAATATTATTATAACACACACACACACACACACACACATATGTGTGTGTGTGTGTGTGTGTTATAATAATACATTCATTAATAAATACATTTTTATTGTTTTTCTTTATTATTTTGTGTTATGTTTTTATTTACATTTTTGGTGTAAAAGGTGACATTGTGACCTGTAAAATTTACTCTAAGTTTAAAGTAGACATATACTGGGGTGAAAGACTTTTTAAGGCCCAATTACATTACAAAACTACAATTTTTTTTTTTTTTTTTTTTCAGTTTGTTTACATGACGATGTTGTTTTGGGGGTCTGAAAATGCAAACTTTTGAAAGCTGTTATCTTCTCTTGGAGTCCATTATTGTCTCAGTGTAAACAAAATAAGTAAGACGTGACGTCAAGCTTGTGCATATTACATGGTTTTGTAGTGTTTCTTAAAGAAAATCATCATCAACTACTGGCCTGGCATGCACAGCATGGCATTTTAAGTAGTTTTCATAGATCCATGTGAACTAGGGATCGTTTTGACCATTCATCTGTTCGAGAACAACATTCTTTACATTGTTGTTGTGTAAACATTCCCTTAGACAACACAATAATGAAATAAAACCCTCAAAAGTAGCAACCACAAGAACAATCCAAATCCTTCTCCTCCTGTTCAGAGCACCACATTTCCCTATTATCTTCTCTTGGAGTTTAACAGATGAACCTTTTCCCTCTTTGCTGTTTCTGTACTGATGTGCTAGTCAGCAGGGGCTGTTTTTCAGTGGGGAAGAGTGAGACCTGACTGGTTTGGTGGAGGCGTAATGTTAGCATGGTGTGCTAAACCTATCAACTGCATTACAGGAAGAATAAAATCACTGTGCCGAAGCCTTTCATTTGGCAGAGCACTGAGGAGGGGGCTGGGGGTGGGGGGTGAGGGGATAAAAACCTTACGGGCTACTTAAATTCAGTTGACGACTGTTGGGACCATTGAAATTCTACCAAAAACCCCAGTGCATTGATCTCAATTTCCAGCCCGGCTTGGGTAAACAGCACTATGTGTGCCTACAAATCAAGTAATTAACACTTTAAAAAGCAACTGGAGCTAAGAATGAATAAGGTCATGCCAAATCTATAATGGAATGAAACTGTGAGAGGAGTTAAAAGATTGTTTGGTTCCCTTTGGCCTCACTGAGGGCAGTCATGCAGGCAGATGAGGACGTCAGAATGAAGGGAGTTAATACGAGTTTCAGCAGTCATGATCATTGATTATGTAGACTGTGTTCTTTACCGCTGTCAGAAAATGCTAATAAAATGCAACACATGGGAACATGATTGATAGAAACCTTTGCATATGTAAGAAATATTTACATATACCAAACTCTACTACAGCAGCTACATGGGAAAAATGTGAATAAATACATCAATATTCACATTGGAAGAATACTGAAGTGCCAACCATCAAAATAAGTTTTAAAAATACATGAGGTTCTGCAGCGGAGGAAGAGCGGAATTAATATTTATGCGATAGAAAGACACATTGGGCTGATTCATTAATTGAAGCCTCTTATTGAAACTAATATTTTACAGCAAACCAACAATCTGTGTGTTGACTGAGAGAGACATTATCATAAAAAAAAAGTAATTAACTGTCCTTTTGCAGCTAAATTGTTTACTTCAACTCTTAAATTCATCAGGAGTGATGCTGAATATGTCATTTTAAATCCAACACTCAAATTTATCAATGAAGCACCTGTATTATGATAATAATTAATATTATAAGTTACTAATATTAGAAATAAGCTATGTAAGAAAAAAATGTAGGTGATTGTTGCACAAGACAAGCAAAAACAAAGGGTTCATTTCAATCAGGAATTTCCTTTTAAGAGCTGAAGATAGATACCTAGTAGGGCCATAAAGCAGATGCATATGGCAAAGAGGGAGCTGAAACTGAGACCCACGTCGTCTCTGTAGATGGCCAGTGTCACCTCGCAGTGCGGCCCACGGTAGCCCTCTGGACAATGGCAGGTGAATTTAGAGGGAGACTGTGCCACACAAGTACCCTTATGACACGGGCGGCTGGCACAGAGCGTGTACACGCAAAATTTGCCGGTGGAGTTTGCCTTGACCATGTGACCTGGGGGACACCTGCAATTGGAGGAGACAAAAGGAGAGAAGCATTAAAAAAAAAACTTCCATTTTGTATGATCCCTATTATTTAGACAAAATAATAAAGATTCTGCAAGATGTATGCAAACTTTTGACCACAACCGTGTGTATTTTTGTACCTGCATTCATGGATTCTCCACAGGTCCACACAGGTAAATGGGGGGCTACACTGGTTTTTACGGCAGGAGTCAGAGGAACAACCCAGAGAGACACCTTGAGAACTGACCACTGACACTCCCTCTCTAGCCTGACCGTCCAGAGGAATAAACCGCCCATTGAGTCTCAAGTCCCGCATACAGCCTGTGCCAATGAGAAAAACAAAACAAAAGCCAAGTGAGGTTTCATGTGTCAGTATAAATATATGTATACATATAAGTAAAGTATGAGTCCTACTCTTTTACCTACATTGCACTTGCTTCTTCACATGCACGGATAAACTGAGCTCAACATGATCTACTCATATTCTGAGCTTTTAAGAAAATTGCTTTGAGTCCATTTAATAAACACACAAAGTGTGTGCCTGAGGCTAACCAGCATGTCTGTGCACAGAGGACTATTCCACCTCCTCTTCTCTTTCATGTCACGTCATTGTCTCCGTTCACTCCCGCTGTCTGTTTTTTATGATAGCTATACTTCCCCTCTACATTGAAGGTGCATTTGAGGCTATTATGAATTAATTGTTCCTATTAATTTTTCATCATTGCCAATACAATAGTGTGTAATCATGACAGATAGAGGAACTGCGGTATGAATTAGCTGATAAAGCTGTACAGATTTGTCTGCTTGATGTACACATATGCTGGCTAAGTTCTTTCTATGACTGAAGTTAAATTGGATTGGTCTACTTCACAGTGCTCTGATTAAATGCAGTGATTGGATTTTTCAGGCCATGGGACAGAGCATTTTTGTTAGTTCAACATGTCATGCTACAGTGTTTATTGGAGTTGTCCACAGCTCTCCATGCACACTTTGACATACTGACTCCATTTCATTTATTGTAACCAATTCATCTATGGCGATCGTCTCTGGACAGACCACACATACTGCTATTCAACACTTGAGATGCGAAGCAATGGGAATTCCTTATCAGGGAGCTGTACTTGGTGCTGCTTTAAAAAAAAAAAAAAAAAAAAAAAACAACATTTATAAAGCGTTATCTGTTTCACACCATGGTGCTTATTAGCCAATTAATTTCATTTTTTTTTTTTTTTTTTATGTAGACACAGGTTAACAAGGTAAAACATAAATAAGAAAATGCACTTAGAACTAGAATAGCAATTCTTAATCATTTTTGACACCAATGAAGCCTATTATGATGCCTTTCATTTATCATTAGCAGTAATGTAAAAAGGCTACATCGTTATAACCATTCACTTTATAAAAATAATAATAATAATAAAAAAACAACACTTGAAAAAGCAGGTGAAAAACGGTCTCAAAAAGCAGTTTCTTGTTCATTTAATGAGACACCTGAGCTTGTTTGTCCTTTACAAGCTATAACAGGAGGTAATTTTGCATCTGTTGTATTATTTTAAAGAAAACAAGAAAAAAAAAACGATTATTTGTGATACATCACTAATGTTTTTATTGTGTATTATTTATCATTTCTCTTTTGCATTACAGTATGCACTGTAGTTACATGTATTAGGCATACGATCCTCAGAGACTGGTATCTATGTCATTAGCTTGTTGGCATCATGCTCTACCAACAGAGCTTCAGGAGCACAACTGCACCTTACCTTGGAAGCTCTTGTTGTGTCCTGAGGGGAATGAGTTGCCCAGCATCACCACAGCAGGATCAATAACTATCTCCCGACTGCGACCCGGCGATCCCGTTACCTCGCGCCGTCCTCCCCCGCCGTCCAGACGCAGAGTCATCTCATTGTCATGACGATCTAAGTCAATGTCATGCCATTCTCCGTTGTCTAAACGATAAGAGGGCAATGTCAAGTTGAAGTCCCCATCACCGAGGTTGTAGAAGACACTTAACAGACCCTGATAGATCTGAGAAAATGGGACAAAAAAGAGAGAGATAATGCGGTCAGAATAAATTAATTTACAGTTTTGTAAATTTTCTAAAGAATCTGGAGAATATATAGTGGCACAGACAAAGAACAGCTGTGAAATTATGGAAATGGTGGTAGAGAGTAAGTAAGAGAGGTTCAAGACCCACTGGGTACTTAAGATATCAGACTGGGACAGGATCTGATAGAAAAAAAACAAACAATTAAAACAACTGGGCACTGACAGAATTAAACATATCGGGCCTTTAATTGGAGATACTAAGAGCAGAGAATTCAATATGGTTTCAGTGAGGTTTACCACTATATTATTGTTTTGTTCCTCCAACTCTATAGTGGTCAGCTGTGAGACTTTCTTTTACTCTCTCTTTCCCTTTGTAAGCGCTTCTTAAACTGATTGTTTCTTATAAATTTTCTATGGCAAGCTTTATTATTTATGAGGATTTGTTAGATAAATAGTGTCTAATATCAAAGTACAGTATAAAACTCTGCAGTTTTATGCTTTAAGTCATCCAATATCTAAGGAGCCCTCCACTATAATGTTTTTTGCATTATTTGTAAGTCTAAGAACAATAATTCAACTGATGTTTTACGTTACATGCACATGGTTATTAGCCATAGCTTCATATCCAGTGAAAAAAAAAAAAAAAGATGAAAATGCCATGTTTGACAATGAGGTTTGTATTTGTTTGTGAGACAAAGTGCAGCTAGCCGATTTCCTGAAGAAAGCCCCATCCTTAATTTTAATTTCAGAGTCTTTCTGCATGTGTCCCTGAGAGCATAATTTGCCAGCCTCCAAGCTGGATCCTGGCTTTGTAGCAATGTAAAAAGAAAGACTAATCAATGATGCAAAAGGCAGTGAGACTCTCTCACATTTCATCAACAACAGTTCACACAAATAAACAGTTGACCTCTGTGAACCTTTGGAAATTCTTCCTCTTCCATAGCCTACTCTGTATTGACTGTTTGACTATTTCAAGGCTTTGCTACGCTGGGTAGGTATTTAAACCTGAAGGCGTACTAATTAACAAGAACATTTACTTTAATCTCTCCACGGAAAATCTTTGAGTCTTTTGTTGTTTTTTAATACCCTAAAACCGTGATTGCAGTCCTGGGGTACCGCTGCTCTGCACATTTAGTATTGCTGTCTTATTTCATGAACTTAGTTCAAGTTGATGATCTGAATCAGGTGAGTTTAATAAGGGAAAAATCCTAATGCACAGAGCAGTGTTACTCCAGGATTGGAATTGAGAACTACTGCTGTAAGATTTACATCATAAATTACAGTATAGATGCTCATTCTCATCGCTTGTTGGTGTGAAAGGAGTCGGCATGCTGCTTGTCCCCACCCAATGATACAGAAACCAATGTCATCCACTGGAGCAGCAAGTGAATACATCTGCCCAGTTGCATTTTTAAGAATTAAAAGGCATTTAGTTATGGAACACTGGATATTAAGAACATAGTGCAGTGTATGCCTGGGTTCCCTTCCTACCTCACCCAAAAATTCTGTTATTAATTCATTTTGTTGCAAACCTGTAGGGCCTTTGTTCATCTTCAGAACACAAATGAAAAATATGTTTGATAAAATCTGAGAGCTTTCTGACCCTCCATAGACAGCAATGTTCAAGGTTTTGAAACGTAGTAAGGACACTGTTAAAATAGTCCATGTGACATCAGTGGTTCAACCTTAAGTTTATGAAGGTACGAGAATACTTTTTGTTGAGAGTACTAGAGTAGCACCATACATGCGTGTCATGCTGCTGATGCAGAAGCCAGCATTCTGATATAGAACATGCATCCGCTGTGCCTTGTTTACAAGATGCATGCATCATGGTACTATTGTGAATGATGGCAGAGACTGACCATTTTTTTCCAAACTGCGACAAACGCCAGTCACTCTTTTTTGCAGAATGCAATATATCCTTTTAACCAATCACAGCGCACCATTCCACACACAGTAAATTATAACAACTAATCACACCCCACCATTTCACGCACTCTAGACAGCAATGGAGGCACTTGAATACACCCGGCATACTAGTTTTCCTCATCTACTCTTTATTTTGTGATCAACAAACAAGGGCTGCACAATAAATTGCATGTGATTGCCATGCCTATCTCGCCAGAAAAGCCGATTCTGTGATTAATAGTACCGGTAAATCTTCATCAAGTATATTCAAAGGAGTGGCTTTAATACACAGAGCCGTAGATCACCGACAAGCTATGCAATAGCGTGTTAATTAGATTAATCATATTTATGTTTTTGTTTATACAGCACATTGCACTAGTCAACTAAATTAATGTAACTTTTGGAAGTTGAATATAAACAAAATGTCATTTTGGAATTTCTGTGGTCTAATGTGCTATTGTTGTTAATTTTCTTGTTCATGATGAAATTTTATTTTATTGCTGTAATTAATTTATAGCATTAACATGATGACCTGCTGAATTCATTTTGAAAGCGATGACTGATGAATGTATTCTTAGTACAGTGCCTGTATATAAGATTAGTATTGAGTTCAGAGACTCTCATATAGATCAACTTACTATGTTGTGTGTTTTCATCAGTTTCAATATGAAAAATAACTTTCATATTGATCCAATGGATTTATTGTATTTTGATACTGCTAGGATAAGGATACACCTGAAAAAGACAATGGACAATCTGTTGATGAGTCAGCTAGTCTCCGAACTGGCAAAACAGTGGGCCAGTTTAAAAGAGGACAGGACACGTTTAATTCAAGATTCAGTCAAGCTAATAAAAGGCTCCCTTCACATGTTACTTGAGGCAGTCAAATTCTTTCAGTAAGCATTGGTTGGCAAAAACTTCAAAAGAGTGTTCAACGTGGAAGTGACGATTGCAACTAATCTCTTCTTGACCAAACTGACGATCTTGAAAATAGACCCAGAAGGGCTAACCTGGATATTTTTAATATTCCAGAAACGCAGTGAGGATGGAAAAGACCCGATCAGATTTATATCTGGGCTGCTTAAAGATACCATGGAGAGTTACTGGAATTGAGCTAGTACATTGTAGAGCTGTAATCGGGCCATAAAAGTTAGGCCCGACAGGACCCGAGCCCGACAGTACATTTTGATTGACAGCTTTTTAAAAGCCTGAACCCGTTTACAGCCCAACATTATTCAAATGTGCGCACGCACACAGCTCTTGTGCCTTTTGTCAAGAATGAGTCATTTATACATGTTTTAACAATTTATTCATAACTAACGTATACTAGACCACTTGGAAGTTGCAATAAAGAAATGAAATAAGTCCTAATAACATCTTAACATCTCAGCACTCTAAATAGACACAGGCTCATTAAGCCTATAAATAGACCAACGCACCAATAAAAACAAGTCTTTTTTAACAAATTAAATTAAGATACATGTTAATTTAAGATGGATATTTGGCAATAACGAAATTAAGATAAAGGCTTCACCAGATTTGCTTCGCCACTAGCAGCTGACATGTAATAAAAGAACGATGCCAACATTAGCCTATTTACTCTTTCTACATTATGCATATATTTAGTTATCATTTAAAAAACCTTTACTCACAGAGATTAGGCTAGGCCTACATGTTTTTGTGGAGGAAAATGTCTAAATCCACTGTAGATGGCTTCAGCGCGTTCCTGCACTCACTGATGGTGCGTCATTATTCACTCATTATTCTCATTTTAAACATGGTCAAAACTTTTCCACACCTCAGACTTTGATGTAGTTGCAGGTGCAACCAAAACGTAAACGCCAGAGGCAAGCCTCCGTTTCACCTACTCGCCATGCATTTTCCCATCTTTCTCACACTAATCGAAACACACCACGACCGCTCGTTTACCTCGCAAACCAAAGCGCAAGCCTGAGCTCGGCCCGAGCCCCGTGTAAGATGATATAAATGAAGCCCGAACCCGTCGGGTCCCGTCGGTTCTTCAGCTCTAGTGCATTGTGCGCTTCACCCCAAATCTGGAGTAGGGTAATATCTAAGACCAAAAGAAATTCATTGTCTGCTTTGAACGATTTCAGGATAAGGAAAAGGCACTTCACTGGGCCAGATGACATGATATTAAATGTTTTAGAACATAGCGCAGCTACATTATGGGGTAATGGCTGCATTTTTGCTGTTTCATCAGTGCCATCTGCTGTCAAAGAGTGCATGTGCATTTACTCGTTCTACCATGCACTTCTCAACTTGTTGGGTTTGTTTACATCAGAGTGCTCATGCCTCATTGATGCAGCATACAGCAGTTTTGTGCTTATTAACCAGTTGATGGGAAAAGTATTATTTAATTGCATTTAAAAATCGGAATAATTTGTAATAAATAATTATTCACAGTATTTTGAAGGCCCCACAATAACAATATTGTGCATGCCAATTATTGTGATATACCATACTACAGAATACTGGCACAAGTAAGCACTAATGATTTAACATTTGGCTTTGTATACCACAACTGACCAACTTTAAATCTATTCTGGATATTATAAAAGCAGCATCCATTTGAGCTACTCCTAAATATCTGGGTCTAATGGCTAAAATTATGAGATGAAAACACCTCAATCCATCTCACAGTAAACTAGTCAGAATACCTAGAATTTAAAGAGAAACACACACTGTATTGATATTCTGCTGCCACTATGAAGTTGTGGCTAAGTCTCTTGAGAAGAAATTAGATGATCAAACTATTATTTCCTCCTCATCTGCTGATGACAAGAACACCTTGCTAGAAGTGTCTCTGTGAGATGATGCGTCATAATCAGATACAACAGGCAATGCTAAATGGGTATTGGCACATCACATCAATTAGCATTATTGCTAAGGTAATTGAGAGAAGCACAGCATGAGATTAGGTTTTAATCTTTTGCACATGGCACAAAGGCAGCATCAGTTCCTGCACCCCTGTGCAGCCCCGGAAGAATCATAATATAGTAGGTAATAAAATCTGTAGCCTGCCACTTTAGGGGATATAGAATGTCTTCTAACCTGTCTCACAGACACGTCTAATTCATGCCACAGATAAATCAGACACGATTTACATGGGAGAGAAAGAGAGACAGAAAAAAAAGGAGAGGAGAGAGAGGGAGTGGGAGAGAAACAAAGCAGCAATCAGCAATCCAACTGCATCATCTTAAAGCAGGTTTTGAAAAAATGAGACAGCCTTGGAGTGTGAGGGTAGATGGCATGCATTCTGCAAGTGTATCAGCCGAATCGGGAGACGCATACTAATGCCTCTATGATTAAACACAAACTCATTGCTCCATTCAAATTCTCACATTGCACCGCTGTTGCAACAACGTACGCAGGGTCTGGCAGATGGGCTGCTATTACAGAGCACATCAAGAACAAATAATCTTTATATGCTGGCGGTCCACGTTGCTCATTCGTTGTAAGGACATTTCATTGGCACAAATTTGTAGGGAAACAGAAGAGACATTAAAAACATTAAAAAAAATAATAATAAAAAATCACTTGGCAGTGTGTTGGCAAGGTGCTCAATATGCCTAATATAATATCTAAGTTAATGTTAATTTATAAGTATAATATTGTTCAAAGTTAATTTAAATTTATTTCATAATAAATGAATGTAAATCTATACTTGAAATGTGACAAAAATGTATTGTTAATTTATATGCACTCTTCTATTACTGTTCACAGGTTTGGTAAAGTTTTTGTACTTTTTTAAAACTTTTTTGTTGTTGTTGTTGTTTAATATGTGAGGCTTCGGAAAAGAAAATTATTTTCAAAAAGAACATGATAATAATAAATCTTTACCAGAAAGAAAACCTTGATAATGAATTTGCTTTATTCAAGGGAAATGAAAAGCATGAGAGAGAGAAAAAAAAGATGCTTTCAAGAGCACTAACCTCCAGTTTGAGATATTCATTCTGTTCTTTGGACAGCAGGCTGAGGATACAGCTACTGTGTTTGCGTGTCCGGACCAGGACCTGAACCTGTGTGTGTCTGGCTGGGAGAGTGAAGGCCAGCTGAAAGTGTATGTGACTCCTTCCATCAAAAGAATACTCAGGGACCTCTGTAAAACACACAAATGTGTTCTTCAGATGCAGTCCTTAAAAAGCAGGCATAAACAGTGAAAAGCAGTGTGAGAATATCACAGGATGTTCCAGTTGCATTACATAAAGAAGCTCTACAAATTCATAACACTTCTGAATATGATTTGTGCCAAGATTCGGCATGCGTGAAATGCTGCCTGGGTGCTCACACTATCCCTCCTACACAGAGCAATTCAAAGATATTCACTGCCCCACTGAAAAGCTTTCACACACACACACACACACAGAGAGAGAGAGAGTTTTCACATCCATTCAGTCATTCTCTTTAGCAATGACTTATCTGCTTTATCTACGGAGGCTCAGTCTCTCTCACATTCCACCTGTGGAAATAGACACAGTTCGAAAACTTTGGAACAACTGCTGTGTAATTACCCTTTTCACACTGATGCCCGCTGTACCCAGGTGTGCACTGACAGCTGAAGGAACCCCACTCTCCATGGCAGCGGCCCCGGGTCCCACAGGAAGGAAAGCCCATGTTCACACAACTATTGTCCGTCATTCGACATCCTGGAGCACTACCAGAGGAATCAGCTGGTGAACTGAGGTCATAAAACTGAGACCAAGAGAGAGAGTCAATGTGAGGGTTACAGACTTACAGAAGTCACCAAAACACTTGAGAGTAACATTAATCTGAAAAAAGTAATAATAATAATAATAATAATAAGCTTAATAATAATAAGCTGGTGGAAATATAAATAAGGCAGAAAATAATGCTCAGGATAGGCCAAACTGGGAAGCCTTGAAAAGTGAAGAGGTGAAAAGAGAAAGTTTTATCTTATTTGTGCATTCACCTTTAATCCAGCCTGCCATAATTAGTATTACCATGCTGGGCAGGCCACAGACATTTAAAAAAGCAGACCTGCAGTGCTCTGTATTAAAAGAATGGGGAAACCTTGAGGCCTTAAATTCTCTTCACAACAGAACAACCACAGACCACATTAGATAAATTTTCCTTTCATCTGATGACTCCCATTTATTCATGCCCACTCTTCCTAACGGTGTGTGTTTCTGAAGTAGCTGCATCATGAGTTTGACCCTGTGCAGGAAACGATTGCACCTTGTACAGATAGAGAGCATGGCTGATTTACCAGCACAGCTAAATAAGCAAAAGGGCAGCATTAATTCCACTCGACTGCTGTTTGCCACTATTATTTTATATTAGACAGGTTGGTTTACTGTCATTTTTTTCCTAACAAAGGAAGAAATAAAATAAAGTGTCTCCTGAGCCACAGTGTGGAAACATTAAATCCTTAACACTATCCCAGATTACATGACCAATAGATGACATTTGTAACACAGAGAGAACAAAACATACATACAATTTAAAATAAATCCATTGATTAATAGTAAAATTCAGCAGTATTATATTTCTGAATATATTTTAATTTCATCTTACAAGAAAACATACACTCGTTCACATCCTTCTCTTCACTCATCTTTTCTAATAAACATACTACTTGTCCACTTGATCCCATTCCATCTAATCTCATTCTAGCCACTTCTCCTGCAGTTGTACCTGCACTCACACTGGTGTTTTTCCCACATCATTTAAACAGGCATGTATAACCGCACTACTTAAGAAACCCACCCTTAACCCATCTCTTTTAGAGAACTACAAACCCCTCCCTTCTTGAACACTTGAACGAGCTGTTTTAAACCAAGTCTCTGCCTTTTCACATAGAACATCCTCCTCAACAGCAACGAGTCTGGTTTCAGAAGTGGACATTTCACTGAGACTGTCTTGCTCTCAGTTGCTGAAGCCCTAAGACTGGCAAAAGCAAATTCCAAATCTTCAATATCTTGCTGGATCTGTCCATTGCTTTTGACACAGTTAACCACCAGATCCTCCTGTCAACCCAATTGGCAAAGGGCATCTCAGGAACTACAATCCACTGGTTTGAGCCTTATCTCTCAGAAAGGTCCTTCAAGGTATCTTGGAGAGGTGATCTGTCCATGTCGCAACTTCTGGGGTGCCTCAGGGCTCTGTTCTTGGACCACTTCTCTTCTCTCCACATGGCATCACTAGGTTCTGTCATTCAGAAACATGGCTTTTCATATCACTGCTATGTTGATGACAGTCAACGTATGTCTCATTCCATCCTGATGACCCAATGATAGCTGCTTGCATCTCAGCTTGTCTAACAGACATTTCTTGCTGGATAAATAACCATCATCTTCAATCTTGCCAAGATAAAACTGCTTGTGGTTCCATCAAACCCATCTTTGTATCACAATTTCAACATCCAGTTAGGCATATCAACCATATATCCTTCAAAAACAGCCAGAGACCTTGGAGTTGTGATTGATGATCAGCTGACTTTCTCAGACCACATTGCTAAAACTGTCCGGTGCTGCAGATATGTTTTATTCAGCATCAAGATCAGGTCCTTTCTTTCGGAACATGCTGCCCAACTCCTTGTTCAAGCTCGTTATGTCCAGGCTGGACTATTGCGATGCTCTCTTGACAGGTCTTCCAGCTACTTCTATCAAACCTTACAATTAATACAAAATGTGGCAGCAAGATTAATTTTTAACTAACCAAAAAATAAAGCATGTCACACCTCTATTTATAAGTGGCCCTGCACCCTTTTATCTAAATTTATTAATCCTGACTTATGTGCCCTCTAGAAGCTTGTGTTCTGCAAATGAATGTTGCTTTATTGTGCCATCCCAAAGATGCACAACATCACTTTCACAGACTTTTAAATTAAATGTTACCTCATGGTGGAATGACCTGCCCAACTCAATCTGAGCAGCTGAGTCCTTTTCTGATTCTTTAAGAATTAGCTAAAAACACATATCTTCCATATTTATTTGACCCTCTAACTCTAGCACTCTCTATTCTAATTATATTCTTAAAAAAAAATAAAAAAAAATAAAAAAATTAAATCTAGCTTATCTAATCTTTTCGTTTCTTTTTTTTATTATGCAATTAAAAAAAAAAAAGCCTCTAAAACTAGCTTGCTCTATTCTTTTCATATTCTATCTTTTTCTTTTCTTTTTCATTTTCTTTTAATTTATTATATTATTTTAAAAAACCTTGCTACATGTACTGCATTAATCTAACTTGTTATAGCACTTGGATATCATTGCTCTTTTGTTGATTTTGATTGCTTCTATTGTCCTCATTTGTCACTTTGGATAAAAATATCTGCTAAATTACTAAATGTAAATGTAAGAAATGAATGTGTTCATTTAGAAAAGAAGCATTGAAGACTGGAGTAATTACTGCTGGAAATTCAGCTTTGTCATAACAGAAATGAATAATTTTACTGTAAATTATTTTAAAATTAAATACAATAGAAAACAGATGTTACTCTAAATAGCTGTGCTCATTTCCACCTCTTTAATAAAAGCTACATTTCATACATTTATTTGGTAAGAAGCCATTCAATAAGCAGAACAATGTAAAGCCAGCAGGTAATTGTAGCAACTATTTCAAGACCTTTCTGCATAGATTTTTCCTTGGCAGTGTTAATGAGAAAATTACATCCTGGAAACTCTTCTTCTTGGCCCATTGACTTCATACATTGTTCTATGTATTGCATTGTTAGCTGTAAGGCCGTGTTGCACAGAGTAATGAATGTTGGCATCGCCTGTGTTGTCGGCCTGAAACCATCTCCTGTACACTGGCATGCTTTTTGTGACTCATTGATTGGACCCACTTTATATTAAGTAGCCTTAACTACTATGTACTTACATTTTAATTAATAATTTAGTACAATGTACTTATTGTGTACATACATGTTTTTACATTGTACTTATATTTTAAAAAAAATACATGTAATTACATCTGTATTTAATTTCTGTAATTACATTTATAATTACACTGTTGACCCATACTTTACACCTTAACCCACCCTTAAACTTACCCATACGTCCAACCCTCTCCCTAACCTTACCCCTATCCCACCTCTATAGCAGCAAAAGTGTTTTACAATACAATATGAACACGATAAGTACATTGTACTTATTTTTTATGTAAGTACATAGTAGTTAAGGCCACCAAATATAAAGTGGGACCCATTGATTTAATTCAAGACTCAGACTGACCCCAAAATTTGAACAGTAATGTATGCAACATTGCTTTGTTGTGCCTGCTGCTGTATAACAATGCCCTGCATTGTTTTATTTCAGTTAAAGTCTCTCTTGGATTGGTGGTAACCAGTGGCGTGCACTGGGGGGGGGGGGGGTGGGGGGGGGGGGTGGGGGTGCTTGAGCCCCTGCTCCTTTGAGGTCCGACGCTAAAGTGCCCTTGCTGTCTGGTCTGTCCTCAGTACGAGATTTCTTTATGAAAAAAAAAACCCAAGATGAGGCCCGTGCATCACTTTCAGGTACTTTTATAATCCTGTAAAACTTTTGGGGATTTTGATAACAAGTTAATAACGTGTTTTAATGTTTGTGATAATATCACCGCCGCATCTGCCTTAATATTAATATTCTCTTAGAGATTCAGTGTTCCCTTCCGAAAATTAACCATAATCTTACTATGAAAAAAAAAAAAACCTTGTTCTTGGAGCACTGGTGACTACAAATTAACCATGGCTTTGATGCTTCAAATTGCTTTCCATTTAAAATGCCATAACTTGCATCATATAAAAACAATGAGACAATAATGATTGGTTAATTAATAAAAAATTTAATAACACTGTTAAAATAAAAAATGTAATACAAAATAAACAATTTATGCACATAGACTATTATTACAAATGCCTGCAAAGGGCTCTAAAAGGCCTGATAGTTGCTGTTGTAACACTTACAGGATGATCAAATCCTGGTTTAATATTGACCAAACATTTAAGTCAAATATCCACTTAATCTTTCATTTTTGGCCACCTTTTTGCAATAGAAATGCTAGCCTCTATAAATTCTTCAACAAAAATATGTGGACATCACAACCCTTACAAAAACTAACTCAGTTTTTATTGAAGTAAAATCTTCTTTTGTGTCATTTCTGAATGCTTGAGACAATAAAATCAATCAGACAACTGTATTACTAAGCCATAGGAACTGTCTAGCTACAATTGTAACTTGTAAATAATAAAATGTAATTACAATTTAGTTGTTTACATTTATTTTTTTATTAAAGTTCTATTTTGACCCCTATAGTAAGTGTTTTTATTTTTTTTACTTCCATAATAATTTGGGGGAGAGGGTAAAACTTCTTAGGGCACCCATTTGGCCAGCAGTGGCCCTGCATCCATTAACATCCCTAATGAGGTCTGTGCACGCCACTGGTGGTACCTGTGATTTTTACTTCTACAATAATAAGGAACGTTTTATAAAACTTTTATTGTGACCATTAGTATCATTGTTCGGTGACAAATGCAGCTTGATTTTCTTGCTCTTGAGTGACTTTTTCGTAGTTGGAGTTGAATGACCCATTAGAGATGATAGTCAGATGGCGTCTCACTTATTTCATTTGCTGTGGTGTTTTTGTGTTTGTTTGTACACCTCTGAACAGTCAGCCTTTCCAATGTAAGGTTCAGAGTTGTTTGGTTTATTATTTTCCCTAAGTGTTTTTTTTGTTTGTTTTTTTTTTTTTTTAATGAATTCACAGCTCAAGCAAACCTGTGTGACATTTTAAGTAATGTACTGCAGTTCCCTGGATGTACCTCCCAAAGTGGCTCAGTAAATGGCATAATATCATTAAATCTTAAAACTACTTTTCCATGCACTCCATAACACTGTTGTAACAGATATGCAGGTCAGCGATTCATGGGTTAAATTCTGTTTTATAAATTCAGACTGTTGGTACTAAATGCCAGCCTGGCTGGACTTAAACTATTTACGATGCCCATGCGAGCTTCAAAGAAGAAACGAAAACCCCCAACCCAAATTCTTCCAACACTGGAGACAAAGGAACTTTTCGTATAAGTTCCTTACTTTCATTTTATTATTAATATGTATTTTAATTATGTTTATGGATTGCATAAAATGGTTAATCCTTGTTATGTGAAGAGTATAAGTTGCAAGCTTATACTTTAGGAAATGTCTTTCCTCACTTTAACTTCCTCAAAGAGAGCCATGTCTCTGCAACCCCCACTTTTGCAGGTCGTAAAGTTTACGACCACACTGGAGAGGAGAGAAGCCAAATCTTCTCCCCAATGCATTCTATGGAATGAATTTGTTACCTGTTAGTTTTTATGCTGTATAAATGTATTACGTATTCCCTTTTGGTACATTTAGATGTTTCCCAACATCTGCAGTGTTATCATGTGTTAAGCAAATCTTTCAGATGTAGAATTACACATATTTAATGTAACTTCATGTTTTGATCACATATACCTATTATGTTTAGTCTTGTTCTAATCGTCATGCTTTGACAGACCCATTTATCTAGAGCAAAGTAATGAAAAATGTATTTAATCTGGAATAATGAACTTGCTTTAATATTCCTGATGAAATCGGACAGGCCCTAAATCATCAGGGGTTTGTCTCAACCGAGACAAAGGAACTTTCCCTCCGCTTCAGATCGCGGACATTCATTGGATGCTCCCTCGAAAATGGGCGTGAACTATTTCAAGCTATAAGAATTGACCAAACAAGGTCCACCCTCTCTTCGTCGCTCTTTTTGCTCTTCTTTCTCTTCTCCGTTCTCGGACACGCTGCTCTCCAACGTTGCTTACGGCCGCGCTCATAGCGCGAACCCCCTCAGCACAGGGGCTGAGAGAAAAAGCCATTTTAATGGCTCCTTTGGAAGCTTTCGTTTCGTTCGTTTTCTTTTCTTTTCTTTACTAAGTTTATTAAACTATTCGCCTCTCCACGCAAGGAAGACGAATTCTGGAACAATGTTTGTTGAACCTTTCAAA